>NW_025336598.1:34644348-34663506 GCF_004798865.1 Varanus komodoensis
GAGAGAGAGAGAGAGAGAGAGAGAGAGAGAGAGAGAGAGAACTTTTAAGTATTGGTGAAAACAATATCCTTGTTTTGATTCAGAAATGCAGTTTGGCTGGTGGAGAATAATTGACCCAGAGGACCTAAAAGCTTTGCTTAAAGTGTTGCATCTCAGGGGAATTAGAGAAAAGGCCTTACAGAAGCAAATACAAAAACATATGGATTATATTATTCTAGCCTGCCTCAAGAATAAAGATGGTATGTAACTGAAACAAAAACATAAACTTGTGCTGTAATGGCATAATGATAATTAGATATTTGCCTTTTTCAAGATTGCCTGCTATGAGCAAAACTGAATGACTGGTATTTCATTCAGGTAAGTCTTTAATAGTTAATGGCTTACCAACTTTTTTCTTTAATAAAAATACATTGGATTGTTTAGACAAGAAGAACAACATAAATCCACATGTTTTATATATGAACTAATCAAAAGCCAGATCAGACTTATTGGAGCTTTTTAAATGATAAATGGATTGTTGCTATCCTTCATGGCGTGACAGAGGCTGTAATGCCGTTTTTCATGATTTGTTAGTTCAGTGTTACTGGCCTCAATGTAATGTGTATTTCATCCAAGGAAGAGAATTCCTGAGCTTGCAAAATTGATTAGGCTGAAAGGTGTACTAAAAGCAATCCAATCTGATTCCCAAATGCAGCTGCAATTATTGAAGTAAATGAAAATGATGAAACCCAGGTAACTCGGGATATTGTGGAGAACTGGTCCACAGAAGAGCAGGCCATGGATATGGATATTGCTATTCTTCAGCAGGTGGAGGACTTAGAAAGAAGAGTGGCATCAGCTAGTTTGCAAATCAAGGTAAAACTTGTCTTCAGTAATGTCATTGCAGAAGTGATTATCCAATGATATTAAGAGCCGCTCTTTCATTGTTAAGGATAAGTGCTTTCTGAATAATTTCTCATTGGAAACAAAATCCAATATAATTTCATCACGTTAATGTCACCTAGAACAAAATGATTTCATCCTTTCTTAATGTTTCATATATAAAATGGACAGCAGACATGGCATTACTTTATTTTGATGGTTAAACTTTCAGAGAAGGAGAAAGGAGCATACACCAGAATCTCAAGAATGGTCTGACTAGTTCCATGAGTCTAAGAGCCTAACTAGACATTATGGGAGGCACATGGCCTTCTGTAACTTGTAAGTTCACACAGCCCATTAGTAAAAGAAACAGATAATGCGTTGTCAGCACACTTAGTGCTTCCCGAGTCCATACTCTACTTCTTTGGCTCAAGCTTGCAGGAGGTGGGGAAGCAGTCAAGTGCAGTGGAGTCAGAAGTGTCTTTCCTTCTCAAAGCTGGAGGGATGTGGAGGTCACTGGCAACCCTCAGTCCCCTATAAAGCCTGGTTACATTCTAGGGGGGATTTGGGATGCTTCTTCTGAAACACCACCCTATGTGTAGTGAGTGAAGCCAACTACTCTTGGCAGACTTCGCAGGGTCATCATGATGGGAATTCCAAAGAGGGGAATCGGAGTTCTTGGAACCCAAGGTTGCTGCCCACAGGTTCTCAGACCAGCCCAGAAAGTGCAAATGTTTTGGAAGTTGAAGAAGGGGAGGAGGGAGAGCCATTGCCTTGCTGGCCCCTGACCCCATGAATAGGTGTTCGGAGAGATGAACTGTCCCATTAGAGGACTCGTGTAGGACTTCTCAGCTGGCCCTTCACCCATGGGAGCCACCCTGAGGATAAAGCCCAGTGAGTTACTGAAAGTGAAGGGTTTTGAGGAGAAGCTGTAGCTTGGTTTCAACTACTCATTCTTGACGTGCAGAAGCTTATATTCCTTTTAGAATTCTTTCTTTTGTAGCTGTGAAGTACCAATAAAGATCTGCTTTGCAAAGAGACTGTCTGTTGATTTGGAGCCTAATGGCAAGAAGGGGAGAACCAAGCTTGTGACACTATGCAAGTGAAAAGAGTTTTAAAGGGAACACAGATTTTTAGCAGCAATTTACTATATGTCTTGGCAGTCCTCCGTTAGTTATAACTTTTGTTGGCTGAGACCAAGGTGTTACGCATACCTGTGCTATTCTAGATTCCAACCGTGCTCACTATCAGGCATGATAATCAACAAATTATTTGTGATTTAAATGTACAATTTCTTGTTAATAAAGTACTGTCATTCTTATTGTTTTGCTAAAGCAAGTGTAATTTATTAATTTTGTATTGATAATTTTATTATGATTTTATTTGCAGTAGTAGTAATATTGTTCAATGCCTAGATAATTTTTGTGATGTTTTTAATTAATGTAATAAGTACATAAACAATGAGCAAGTATATTTTAAAGTATATTGATTTCTTTTCCCATTCAACTAACAAGATGTGTGATATTAAGGCATCAAATGTCACCAGTAATTAATGTGAGTAAACCTGGCCATTGTGGTTATCCAAGGTGTTGCAAGGTTAAGAGAGATGTGAAGAATTATGAAACTTTGGCTTGGTTTGAATATGTTCTTTCTGTCCCATAACTAGCTCATGGCTGTGTGTTAAGATCTGTCTTTCATGTAAGAATTGGTTTTATTGACTGCATTTTTTTCAAAAAAACTGTAAGATTGTGTTGCTATAAAACTCTGTTCTAAAAATTAATAATTCTTGTTGTCCAAGTTGTACAGGAAAGAAAGCTAAGAAGCTCTTTTCCCAGAATTTTTGAGAACTTCTGGAAACAGACACACAATTTAGGG
Source organism: Varanus komodoensis (assembly GCF_004798865.1). Lineage (NCBI taxonomy): Eukaryota > Metazoa > Chordata > Lepidosauria > Squamata > Varanidae > Varanus > Varanus komodoensis. The sequence continues at coordinate 34,647,085 of NW_025336598.1, forward strand.
GATAATCAAACAGTGCATTGTCCATTCTTAGATGATTACAGAAGCAAACAAACATGTGCAAACCTTTCTATTAAAATGTAGGGTTGGATGTGCCCTGAACCAGCATCGGAAAGGGAAGACCTGGTATATTATGAACATAAGTCAATCACTAAATTGCACAAGAAGCGTGATGGTGATTGTGCTGGTGGAGAAGAAGGCAGTAGCAGTACTCTAGAACGGAAGAGTGACAACCCTCTAGATATAGCTGTAACCAGACTTGCTGACTTGGAGCGGAACATAGAGCGAAGGTATCTGAAGAGCCCCTTAAGTACCACCATTCAGATCAAACTGGATAATGTGGGCACAGTTACTGTCCCTGCTCCTGCACCATCCGTTAGTGGTGATGGTGACGGGTAGGTTATTGAGATTAACTTGAAAAATTATTGTGCTTCTTTGCTAATTGGAGCCTATTTTCTATTGTGTGTTTATCTATGTATCTTCTTGTATGTCTCGATCCTCACGGATCACGTTATTATGCATGGTGCTTTGTAAAGACCCCCCTCCCCCGTTACGTATGTTAATCCTGCAAAGTTATCTTACATTTAACTGGTTGTGACTAAGCTTTGAGGCACGTAGCCACAGTCTGTGCACTACATCAAATTTAGTTGCTTAAGCCTTATTACCCTTACTGGCTGTGTACGTTTTTGTCATTGCTTGGCTTTCAGTGTGACAATGATTGTTCCACGTTCAGAAACTGATGAAAATGGATGTGACCTGCTTAATTTCTCTATATTTCAATGCAGAATGGAAGAGGATATTGCTCCAGGGCTAAGGGTATGGAGAAGGGCATTGTCAGAAGCTCGCAGTGCTGCACAGGTAGCTCTGTGCATTCAGCAGTTACAGAAATCAATAGCATGGGAAAAATCTATTATGAAAGTTGTAAGTGTTGTGAACTGATTTTTATGTATCCTATTTTCCTCCTTTCCAGATACCTCAATTGATAGTGTATCTTTCATTGCTGACTATGAAATTTAAAAAAAAAAAGTTAAACTGCACTTTTTACATTGATTAGCATAAATTTTGAAGCGACTGTGCTCTCTTGTAGCCATACTCAGCATTCTGAACTTCTTTATTTATGACAAATCGCCCTTCTACTGGCATATTTTGAATGTAGTCATTTTTAAAACTAGAATGGGCATTTCTGTACCTCTCTCTGGAAGAGGTCACTGTGCTGATGAAAAAATGACGCCTTCTGTGTTGCCATTATGGGGATTCAGTGTCAAAGACTGCAATTAAAGGCTTTTTCAGAAAAATGAGATGCAAAGTACATGCTTAAAAGATGCGCATGGCTTCTTTGCATGCCCACTTAATACAACTGTACGTGCAGATTGGACTGTACAAGCACACAGGCTGAAATGTCCATCTCCGCATAGAAATGACAGATTAACAAGCACTGCTGTGTTAATTGCATATTCATAAAAGGCATGCAAATGCATGTAAAGAGATTTTGCATGAATCCTGGGCATCAGATTTCTGAAAATTAAGCTTTTTATACTATAGTAATCAATGGGAAAATGCTAACAATTAAATAATGAATATGTTACTGTTGAAATAACTAACTCTTTCTCCACCTTTTATATTTGCTGGAAGGTTTCAAACTTATATTTCAACTGTTAACTGTGACCCACTTGTTATCAGTATATTATAGCTACAATTTGGGTGACAACAAAAAACCTGCACCCATATTTCTGCATCTTTTGTTAAGATGACTTTTCACTGGCACTAGTAGTATTATAGTATCTAAACTATATAGCTTAACTGAGACTGAAGCATAGACAATGCCTATGTTGAAAGAAAAAAATAAATTCTGGAGTGAAGTTCCCGAATTATCCTTACTGATTTTAAACATTTCATTCTTGGAAAGGAAGACCATTGTGACCTGTGCCACTACCACGTCTTCTGAGTTACCTGTGGGTTTTCCTCAAGGCATTACCATTTTCTTAGTTAGCAGCTAGCACACAAGTCACAGTGAGGAAAGTGGTATCTTTCCTAACTGCAGGGCCTGGTTGCAAGAGGCATCATTTGGAATTGCCATGATTCCTTTTAAGTCTGTCATGGACAGAAAGCGTCAGGAGAGAACAGTGCAGAGAGTGGCTGCCCATGTGGTTTTGCAGCTTTTCAATCTGTGAAAATTAAATGTGTGGCTTTCAATAGACCATCTTTTCTGTTTAAATTTGGACAGATGAAAATATAGCAGAAATATCCATAAATCCATGTTTCTGACTTATTTTCTAAACAGTAGACCTTCCATTATCCATCTGCTTACAATCTGAATTTTTCTGACCTTGTTCCTCAATATAGTGAGTCCAAGTTATCATACATTGAACACAAGCTGTTTCTAAGAGCTTCTGCTCTCAAATAGGGAGAACAGCAAAAATACACATACAGTTCAGTGTCAGTTTTACAAATGCCTTTGGGAATCCCTGTTGTTTAAAGTGACATAATGTTTGCAATTCCAAAAATCCCTCCTAAATGTGCTAACTGATCCCTAGCTGAACGTTTTGAATGAGGTTTATAAATCCAGTCATAACTAGTGCAGCATTCTGCTCACAGTGCGGCCAACCAGATGCCTATAGGAAACCCACAAGCAGGACGCAAGCTCAGTGGCACTTCTCTGGTCGTGTTCCCCAGTAACTGGTACCCAGAGGCATACTGGCTCTGCCATCTGTGGATAGTCTTAGCCCCCATGAAATGATCTTACCCCCCACCACATAAGGTGGTGTCTATCACTGCATCTTGTGGTAGAAGATTCCATCGTTTAACTATGTGTTATATAAATATCTGTATTAAATACCTCTCCATTCAGTTTTCTTGGCTGACCCGAGGTTCTAGTATGATGAGAAAGGAACAAAAACTTATCCCTGTCCAATTTTTCCATGCCATGCCTAATGTTATGATTATCACATTCCTGCTAATCCTTTTGCTAAGTTAAGAACTCCAAATGTTGTAACTTTTCCTCACAGGGGAGTTGCTGCAGCCCCTTGGCCATTTCAGTTGTCCTTTTCTGCACCTTTTCCAGCACTTCAACAACCTTTGTAGGGCTATGCACAGTATTGCAAGCTTGCAGCACAGATTTGTGTAAAAGCAAGATATTGACAGTTCTGTATGGACAGTTAAAACATGAAACAAAACCTACGGGATCTTTACTCTGAATGAGCCCGTAGAACTATAAATGCTGAACATAGTGGCAGGCTGTCGTATTTGTTTCCAGTGCACGCATAGAGTAAGTTACTTATGTCACAAAATTGAAGGTAACATACTTATCTGAGGTTATATCTTTGTATTGTAGTACTGCCAAATATGTCGGAAAGGAGATAATGAAGAGCTGTTGCTCCTTTGTGATGGCTGTGACAAAGGCTGCCATACCTACTGCCACAGACCCAAGATCAGTAGCATTCCAGATGGTGACTGGTTTTGTCCTGCCTGCATAGCAAAGGTAATAACATATGATGTAAACTGGAATTCCACTTTTTCTGCCCTGAAGTCCAACAGTTCAGTAACACATAGCTGTCCTGTAATTGCCATCAATGCAATCATTACACATGCTCTGCAGAAGCACAAATGTTCACAAAAACATTTAGTAGGCTGACATTTGCGCATCTGTTAGTCATTCATGGTACATAGAGGGTCTGAAGCAGCAAGGAGGGATCCAATTCTCCAGTTTACAAATGTTTCCCTTTCTGATCACATGAAAGAAGTTTTTATCAGGCAGGGCCAACCAAGTCTTTTATTTTATTGTATTTATTAGATTTATATCCTGTCTTTTTCTTCGTTAAAAAAAGTCAAAGCAGCTTACAGTATTCTCCTTCTGCTCTCAATCTTATCTCCACAACAACCACCCTGTGAGGTAGGTTGGGTTAAGAGTCTGTGACTGGCCAAATGATGCTGTTGGCTCCATGACTAAGTGGGGACTAAAACCCAGATCACCCGAGTCCCATTCCCATTCTCTTACCCGCCACACTGGCTTTTGCATTGTTTTAGTGTTGTTCTATTAATGTGATAGCAGCATATTCTGAGTAGATAGAAATAAAGCAACAATGAATCAATTAGATATGTATGGCATGTTTCATTTTCCTCTGGATTTCTGCCTAGAAGAATTAAAGCAACATCATATAAAACTTTGACTCTCCTGGGAAAACAAATCACAAGTGTGGGAATTTTTGCATAAGTCTATTGTATAATAGTTCTTCCCACTTATTCTGCACAGCAAACTTACCATTTTTGGATTAAATCGCTCTGCATCTTTGGCATCAAAATGAACCATTAAAATAGAGTCCATAAGGGCACAATCCTATGCAAATTTAGATGGAATTCTGGCTGAGAAATGGTGAATAGTGTAAGACTTGGTTCATCAAGGCATATAATACAGGTGTGACCTCAAACTCTAGACCAAAGACTATTTTTAGCATATAATTTGTTTACTTCATTTTCTTCTTGCTGCTCAGAGCCACTTTACACATTGTATTTTTTTTATTTTTCATGCAAAATATTTTACCTGTTTAAAAAAAGTTAGGATGATGTGTGCATACATTCAAAAGTGACAATAGGTAGATAAATTTGTTCTGTTGCCATGTGCGTATTCAGCAAACCAATCTTTTCAGCTAAATCCCATACATGTCAAGGAGGCACCATCAGCTGTGAAGCTCTGCTGTATATACAAAGGCACATTTAATAAAATGTTAAAAGATGTGCACATTTACAACGTAGATAAATGTTAAACTACTTTAATTAATGAGAGCTATCTACTATTACACAGCTAATTGCAGGTTTTGTATGTGTAACCTTAAATTATTATTTTTCTAGTTTTGTCTAGCATATTGTCTATTCTGAGTATTATTCTTCCATTTTCTATTGAACAGTTTGCTTAAGCGATTTGGATTCAAATGAATGCAGCCCTTTATTTGTCTCATAGGAACTTTAGCTTTTGCTGACATTGTTTTGTAATCTTACTGGAGGTCCACTAGTGTTTTTCCTTCTTTCCTTTCCATTCCATTTTCTGCTTCTCACAATTTAGTATCAATGGCCAGTCCAATTACTGTACTCTTTATTCCACTTCTAAAGTAAAAATGTTAAATAGACTGTGTTCTAAAATACATGCTTCCATTTGGTACACTGTTTACTGTAATTTTACAGCCTTTGTTTAAAGTTGATTGGGCAGTGCTGAATCATCACAACAGTTATAGTGATTAATGTCTGGTCTTTGAAGACTGGATGCTCTGAGAAAAGGGAAATCTCATTGTGTCTGTGGATTCTAGAATGGTCTTGAGACTGGCCTGGTTTTAAGAAGATGGTTAACGCAATAATTCCCCAAAACCAAGTCCTCTTTCACTCATATTCAAATATTGTAGTGTTTGAAATTTCTATATATTTCTCTTTCCACTATGCGTGAGAAACTGTAGTCATGTATATAAGACAGATGATAATTTTTCCAGGAATCGCCCTTGTGTTTGACAAGCTAAACACTACCTTGTGGTGCCAAAGTCACGTAGGGTAACTGTAGTTGGCGTCCATTGTAATTCCCTCCCCTTAAGTAAATTCCCTTCTTTCCAGGGGCTGAAAAGTTTCCTGGGAGAGTGGCAGAGAGGTGAGAGGACTGTTGACATTGGCAAACCCTATTATGAGTCAGTATCAATGCACCATGGAGAGTTTATATTCTGAACTTTCCCAGTTTAATTTTTCTCACCCTCCTTAATCCATGTGCCTACCCTTTCATGCGCAGTTTTCTCACACAAGTGGCACCCTTTCCCACTATATGGTACCCTTTCTGTGAGAGACTACAAATCCCATGATCCACAGACAAGATGGACTAAGACTGGGCTAGCTGAGGTTCATGTGAGGTCCAGTCAACACATCTGGAGAGCATCAGGTTGGGAAAGGCTCTCCTGTGTCCTGAGGAGAGACTGGCATCAACCTGTTTTAAGAAGACACTAAACCTTTTGAAATGTGCTGCAGCAGCCTTTGCCAACCTAGTATTCTCCAGATGTTCTGGACTTCAGCTCCTGTGAGCCCCAGCCAGCACTGACATTCAATGAAAAGGAATGCTGGGAGTTGTCCCAAACTTTTGGAACACACCAGTTTGGATTAGGCTTATGAAAAAGCTTAAGTTTTTTGTGTGTGTCCCGCGTCATATAAACTCCCCTCACAGCATAGGCCTATTCATGTTGGTGTTTGCGGAACTGGCTTGAAAATTGGTTTACCTGGTCTGCTTTCTACCCATTTATTTTGTGATTTCATTGTGATACAGGCAAGTGGTCAAGCTTTAAAAGTTAAAAAAAATCAGATGAAAGGGAAAAAATGTAATGAACACAAGAAAGGCAAGAAATTGCCTTTAGCAGTAGAGATGGAAGAAGATGACTCTGCATCTACAAGCAGCTCTGTCAAAAGAGGGAAAATGGACTCTAAGAAGAGAAAGATTGATGAAAATATTTCTGTTAGCCCATCAAAGCAGGAAAGTGTTTCCCCTGTGAAGAAAGCCAAACGAGATGAGTCTAAGGACATGGCTCTTTGCAGGTACTGGCTGGCTGGGTGCTTTTGAACTTTTCAGAATGCATGAAATGCAATGCAGCAGCTGATCCATTCGTTTAAATCTGAATCAACTGAAAATATGTATTGAAAAGGGCCTACTGTTCATGTGATGGAAGGACCAGTGTTAATGGGGTGAATGGGAAGGAATATGTGTCAGACCCTCCTTCTGACACTTCTCCCTTAGCCAGGCTGGATCCAATATCAGAGGCTGATTGGGATAAAAAGAAACTTGGGTGACAGCCTATTTTCTTGAAATGATGCACGATAAAGGTAGAACTAGGCTGTATTATCTCATGCAAATTCAGCTTGAGTTTGCTCTTGTTAGTAAAATAACATGTATTCCTCTATATATTAACTGAAGCCAGTGCCTTTGAGTCAAAGGTGCAGCCAACTCTCAGTGCTCAAGCCAAGCTGCACCCACACAAGTACCTCTGATTTCAGGTGGGAGAAAGCAGGAGTGAGGCAGTGGGGATACAGTCCAATCTGGATTTTCTCTATGCTGGTAAAAGACACCATTCTCTGCCCCCTTCCAGCTCAAAAAAAGCCAAGAAAAAGAGATGGGCAAAGTCACACCCTTTGCTGTTAAAATGAATGGGGACACTTTCTCCTGATGTTACCCAGCCAGCAGGGTGTGGGTAATCCAGTCCCCTACCAGAATTTTTATGCAATCCTGCACTGGCAGAAAGCCTCTCTTGCTTGCAGAAGGACTTCCATTTGCATTAGTTCTTTACACTTGCATAAAACTGCAACCAAAATTTCATATGGTCCATGGAATATACAAAATACAGTTTTTATTTACCTTACTCCCTGTTTTATTTACCTTATTCCCTGTTAAACATTGTGGTGGTGTACTGTGAGAAGTCTTGGCTAGCTTGTAAGTCCACAGAACAGCACAAATGCATTTATTTCTTTATGCTTATAGTTCCTTAGATGTAAGCCAAGATGTTTGCAGTGTACATTCTCTTCTGACTGCAGCTGATCACCTCAGTCCATGGGCTCCTTGCCTGCACAATTGTCTGCAAACCTCTTTTATGCCCATGGGTTTCCCATTGATTTTGGTGCAGGGGACAGCTCTTTGAGTGACATGGGAAAGCACTCAGCCATCTCAGATACTGAAATCAAAGTAGAGAGAGAAACATGTATGTCACTGATTTTCATGAAAACTGAACTTGTAGTGCATGCTGGGCTACAGGTTAGAATGTCAGGGTTTAAGGACAGGAACTGAAGGCTTAAGCAAGGAAGTAAAATGTGAAACAACCTTTACATACAGAGGGAGTTTATTTTGTCCTTTCAAATTACTTCTAGAAATATTATCTTACTGATTCTTTCTGATTCACAGTAATCTTTTTAATGAACCAGGATTATGTGAGGTTTGAAGCAGTTCAGAAATTGATCTGTCTTTTTCTTGATTTTCACAGTGTACTCCTGTCTGAATTGGAAACTCATGAAGATGCTTGGCCTTTCTTACTTCCTGTAAACTTGAAACATGTTCCTGGTTATCGGAAAGTTATTAAAAAACCCATGGATTTTTCCACCATTCGAGAGAAACTAAGTAGTGGACAGTAAGTAAAAAATTAGAGGGGAAAATGTCAGGGACATGAAAATATAACATTAAATTGTGATTTTAAAAAGTAAAATGTAGTAGAGTCAGATTTTCAGTATTCTGTTGGTTCACCTGACTATAATGTTTGAGACTGCTGACAGTTAATAGGACTGCTGAGGGATTTTGTAGACAAAACCCTAACCCTTGGTCCAGCACTAGCAAAATGGCCCCAATGTTCAGCTGTCTCCAGGGATTGTGCTATGTAACCAATCAGGACAGGTCACTGTTCAGGATGGAGCCACAAATATTTAAAGGGCCTGTCCAGGGACGACACAACCATACTAGCTAAGCTGAGCTTGTTTCTCACATATGTATAGAAGAATTAACTCTCATCATATCTGGCATACCTGTATCACAGCCCTGCCATGAGTATTTTGTTAATGCGCAGGACAGGAAAAAAAAAAAGGATGGATCAGAATCAGGTGGAGCAGTTTCCCTTCAAAAGGGACTGTGGTAGTTCTAGAAAGCCAAAACATTCTAGAGGAGGCCTGGGCTCAGTTTCTCCCAGCCTCTCCCAGTACTAGATTTAATATAAAATGGATAGATACCATGTTAAGTTTGCATAAATGTATTTATTTGATTTTTATCCCCCACCCCCATTAGCCATAAGGCTCCCACAATAAAGTATCCACTTCTTCTCTGTCCCCAAATCTGTGTCTGAGGTGTAGAAGCCCCACTGGACTGGGGGAAGGTCAGTGTTGCTCTCTGGTGAGTTTGAATACCATTCCTGCACTTCATGGGTTCAGGAATGCCTAATTCTGTCCCTGACTTCTATTACTCATGGCAGTTGCAGGAGGAAGTTTTTGATGCTTGGGAATTTCAGGAAGCATGTGCAGGAGCCCAACCATGTTTTAGTATGCTTGATGCTTATTACTCACCCTTGCACCTGCCAGCTCATTTCTCTATTTAAATTTGCAAGGTGCAGCTTCTTGTGCCATCTGAACCTAATGAAGGTGACTTGTTGGAGTGTTTAGCAAACCACTTGGAATCCATGGTTGTTTGTAGTTATAGTATGACTTGCCTGTCATCTGAATAAGCGACCCTCATCAGATTGAGATGATGCAAGAAGCTACTGTGGGGCTGTAAATGGGCAAGTTAACACTTGCTGTGGGGGTGGGGGGGTTGAGCTGCTTAATACATCTCTGGCAATGGCATATGTGAAATGCATCACCAAAAAGAGAGAACAAAGGAGGAAATTGCATAACTTTTGCAAATTTTTAGATATATAGAGTTTGTGTGTGTGTACAACTTTAGAAATAATAGCTGTAATTCAAATAAAAATGCAATACTGCTCACTGTAGTGGTGAAGATAAACTGGATGAGCTGTGTGCCTCTCCATGTTCATCTGCTCTCCCGTTTTTACACTTTTGTATCTTTAAAGAATTCTGGTACTAGGTAACCCTTCAAATAGAAGACCTTGAAACACAGAACTGTTCTTTGCCAGCCCTCCAAAACAGTGGACTGTTCGCTGTAAAGTAGGGCACTTGACCATCTGACAGCAGGAACAAAACCACAAAGAGCATAGATTTTGCCTCTCTGGTATTTGATCTAGAGAAGGAGGCACAGATTGGTTTGGGGGGCAGTGGAAAATCTGAAACACACCTAACAACTGGGGCAGAGAGAAAGAGAAGCCAAGCTGTTAACCATTGGCAGGAGGAGGAGACAGAAAGGGAATTTGAAAACTGGACTGTGTCATGCCGCATGGGTAGGTCTACATAATCTATCACAAGAATGACTCCAGATAAGCTTTGTGTGCTGCCTCTGTGCTTGGTAGACAGAAACTGTCAGAACACTTACAGAGCATGCCTCTCAGTTGTGTCCTTAGCAAACTTGGTTAAGTTTGTGTATGAATGAGTGAGGCGATGATGAATAACTGAGTATTAGCAAACATTTGTATTTGCTTCTCTTCTCCCCTGCTTAACAATACCAAATTCTTCCTATGCACATTCACTCAGAAGACAGGCCATTGAGTTTGGTGAACTTACTCCCAAATAACTGAACACAGAACAGCTGCCACTCACTGTACTACGGACAGGAATGTTTGATGCCAATTAATAATTTGCAACAATATCAGCAACAAGGTGCATCTCATTTTTCTGTTTGTTTAGCATACATAGTGCTGCATCCAAAATTTGCCCTTAAGCAGTCTGATGCTGAGGCAGAGGATGGACCCAAGGAACCATCCTGAGTCTATGTCATGAACTCCCAAATAAGCTTAAATGCCAAGTTTATACACACACATACAGTTTAAAAAATTAGTTCAGTGGTATTCTACAGTAGCAAAGTCCTGTTATTCTAGAAATGGTCTTGTTATTTCAGGAGTATTGTGGTATGGTTGGACCTTGCGAAGCAGCTCGTAGAAAAGAATGGTTGGCTATCAAGCTGTACCATAATGAATTAATTCTTGGTGTAGTGCAACTGTAAATGAACCCTGTTTTGCCTTTTTACTTGGTAGGAGTTTGAGACTCCTTGTTTTCATTTTGTATTCAGAAGATGTTACTCTTTGTTGTTTCAGATATCCTAATCTTGAAGCCTTTGCTGTAGATGTCAGGCTTGTGTTTGACAACTGTGAAACGTTTAATGAAGATGATTCTGACATTGGCCGGGCTGGCCACAACATGAGGAAACATTTTGAAAAAAAATGGACAGAGATTTTCAAAGTCAGCTGAAGTGATCACAGTCCAACATGTTTTCTTTTCTTAAATGAGGACAAATGAGACCAGCAATGTGAACTGTATTTACATTAAAGTACAAGGCACATGCATAACTAATGACTGTTTTATTTTTCCTTAAAGTATCACAGGGGAGTGGTACTGATTCTTAAGGCTTCACTTCTACAGCGACCATGGCCCTTGGTTCTTGGTTTGTGTGTTTATCAAACTATTTTAGGTAGAACAGGGAAGCACACCCAAAGAATTTAAACGTAAGGGGTGTAATAGTGCAATAGCAATTTAAAATATATCAAAACGCACTGAATATTCAACCACCAGAGCTCTACTTAGGGAAAAAGGTTCTCTTTTCCCTTTCAATAAATATCTATTTTTCATTTTTTTTTACTTTGTAGTTTATTTTTTAGTAAATGTATTTAATTTTATGAATTATTTATGATTAAATAGCATCCAGACTCTTCGTTTTCTGTGAAAAGGAAGAATTAGAAGAAATAAAATTGCTTTAAATCTTGAAAATACAACAAGGAATGTTTTAAAATATAAAACAAAGCCAAGTAAAACTGTTTACACTGATGTGCTGTAAAAAGCACGAAAAATTAAACTTTACTGTAGAGTTACAACTACATTTATATATATGTTGCTGCATCATTTGTGTAGTTAAATTGTATTTCAAGACAGTGAAGAATAAAATTGAGACATATGTATATACTGTTCATTATTGTTTATATTAAGTCTTGTTTTAAATATGTATGATGTGTACATATTGTTTGCAGACATTATTGTTTATGCCTTAGAAGGACTGTAGCATTTTATTTTAGTTTTAAGGTAATTATAGCTATATGGCCTGTACAGTAACTATCCTCTACCAACACTGTGGAGTCTCCTTAATCTTTGTAGTGCCTGCCTTTAAAACAGGGTGTAGGGGATATTAGTTTTCCATTTTTTTCTATTTTGTTACATAATTTCAAGCCACCAGGGCCTCAAATTCAAGTATAATCATTTGTATCCATGTGGAATAAAATTGTGACAATTTCCTACGCACACAGTATTTTTTCATAAAAACATTTCCCTCCATTTGCCTTGCCACAGAAATAACGAAAGACATTTGTAACCACTGTGTTTTAACTACTGTGTGTTGTGGTGGCCTGCTGGAGGCATATAGATCAGACTTTTTTTTTGTACCTATGTAAGAGTACTTGAAGTTTCATTTAAAACAAAGCGTTGTGGAAAAGGTAGCATTCTTTTTTTTTAGGAGTGTTATTTTTCACTAGTATGTGTGGCACGGATACAATAAAAGACTTTTGCAAACCAGTTTTTTTTTTGCAGTTAATTTTGTACATGTTTTATTTGGAAGTACTATTTTTTTAAAAAAACTGGTCATCAGCAGCAGGGTTTTCTCCTTCATTGTTGGAAAACAAAACTACTGTGGAAGATAACAAGAAAAAATCAGGCAAAAGCAAGAGCCAGTTGTTCTTCAGATGGCTTTGACTGAAGAGAGCAAATGTGGTGATTTAAAAGTGTTGGAGTGGGGCCCAGCAGATCTGGGTTCAAGTTCCCAATCAGCCATGAAGCTCACTGGGTGACTTTGTGCCAGTCACTCACTCTCAGCCTATCCTACCCCACAGGGTTGTTGTGAGGATAAAATGTAGTTATGTACGCTGCCTTGTGTTCTTTGCAAGAGGGGAGAAAAAGGTAAGATATAAATGCAATATAATAATAATAGGACAGTCTGTGGTGCTGTATCAGCATTTGTTCAGCCCTATCTGAAATGCCAGTGGAAGTGGCTGCTGCTCAAAGCTGCCTAGAGAAGAGTGAAGGCGGTGGCAGCACTAAACCAACAACTTTGCACAAAGCAAACCAACTTGGGTCAGTGGCTGTGGCATGGTGGATGTACTGCTACAAATGTGCGGAGGAGGGCAACAAGGATGATTCAGAGACTGGAGGCAAAGCCCTGTGAGGAAAGACTGAGCAAACCAGCCATGTTCAGCCTCGAGAAGGGAAGAATGAGGGGAGATATGACATCACTCTGCAAGTACCTGGAAGGCAAAGAGGAAGGACGGGATCTCTCCTTGGTCATTCCAGAGTGCAAGATGTGGAATAATGGGCTTAAACCAGATTTAGACTGGAAACCAGAAAGAATTTCCTCACTATCAGATCAGTATGACAATGGAACTTGTTACCTGGGGAAGCTGTGGGCTCTCCTCGCTAGACATTCAAAAAGCATCTGGACACTCATCTGAATGGGATGGTGTAACTTAATGTCCTGCAACAGCATGGGGCTGAACCTGATGGCCTTCTGGCCCCTTCCAACTCTACTGTTCCATGATTCCAGATGCATTGCTAATCAAAACAAAAGGTGAGCTCCACCCCACCCCACCCAGCAATATGGGGACAGCCTGGAATTTCCCTTGCAATAGTTACAGTGGAATGCAAACTACCTGTGCCCATTCCAGGCTCATGTTTCATGCTACGGAATCAGCAGATCTTAAGATTTGGTGGATCCAAAGCCATCTGTGCCTTCCATTGGAACATCCTATTGCAGTTTCCTATTGGCTGTTGCTGACCAAAATACCATTGCTGGTAGCCTTATGCCCACAGAGGACCGCCTCCACATCATGGTAACCCTCTCCAGCAAGTAACAACAAGGGCTCCCGATAGTTCAGACACATTATTTGATAAGTGAGAGCCTTGGAGACTTCCTTGTAGCCTCTTTACAAGCAGACCGCCTTCTGCAGAAACTTGCATGTGACACCCTTTCTATGTAACAAGTCACCTGCTCTCTGGTGCAGTTACAAGGCTCACTGGAACATATGATGCTCCACATGTACCCAGTACTAAGCATTACTGAATTTAGTGGGATGTGTTCCCAGGTAAATTGGTATAGGTTCAAGGGCTGCCACACTTAAATAACAGTATTTCCCTGGAGTAGCAAGATCTCCAGAGCCATCCAAATTTACTAACCCAAGTATCATTACAAACAACTTTCAGTGCTGTCCACCTTCTGATAATAGATTTTTATTCATAATAATATATTTTAAAGATATTGTTACAGGTCTTGTGTAATGTAATCCTATACATGTTTTCTCAGAAGCAAGCACCAATGAATTCAATGGGACTTATTTGCAGGTAAGGATGTATAGGACTGTAGCTTTATGCCATATTAGAATAATACTAGTGCTAAGATGCATTACCTAATACCTGAGACTGTGGAGTAATCAGTTAAAATATTCAGAAATGCTTAATTCTCTGTTATTCAAATTAGAAATCAGACTTTTTAAATCTAATATTCAAAGGCTTGCAATCCAATTTGGTCTACTTGACTTACCCATGGTTATGGCCCAGTTCATTACTAAAAATGCTCCTGAAAAAAATGTAAAGTTGCTTGTAAGAAAGGAAAGAACTACAATTTCAGGTTTGTATTTATTATCATCATATAACATTTCTCATTTTTATCTGACAGAGCAGGATAATAGAATAGTGAAACAGAATTTCCCAAGAATGAGTTTTAAGCATCCATAAAACAAGTTTTGATTGGAAAAAGGAAGTGACACATCAAATTTGGCTCCTTGCAGGCCATCATTCAGGATTAAGCACCCAGCCTTAAACCAACATATGACAAATAGTTGGAGGCATTGTGGAGCCTTTGATTTATTTAATGGTGTATGAATAATTGTACACACACATTCAGAGTACAGTGTACACAACTTAAACAGATGGCACACCTAAAATTCTAAATTAAAAAACTGCATGACAATCATGCATCCACCTCTGTTCTGTCACATAAAATTCTGAATATGTGGACCAACTGGTTTTATGCTTGTTGGGACAAAGCTGACAGCACCAGAGACCTGGTTCACATGACGTGACAACCTACCAATGATATCAGTCAATAACCAGTGGCTGGTTGGTTGGTTGGTTAACAACCCACAAGGGGAACCCAAATTGTCAAATGAGTAGCTTCAAACAATTTGTGCACACATTTCTGGGCACACAGTAAAAATAGTTCCTGGCAGCCACTTGTAGCTGTGCATAGAGCACTTTGAAAAGGGAGTTTGTTGCTGCTCAAACAGAGCTGAGGAAATTGATTAACAGCTGTCTTTCCCAATATTGGGGGGGGGGTGTCAAAATTGTGTCCCCATCATGGTGGGGATGGTCCTGCAGTGTCCCCTGGAATACCACCTGGAGGAAGGTGGAGAAGCGAGGAGGCAAATTACCCATGGGATGCCTGATCACCTACTGGGTTCATTAAAAGTGCTCCATGGAACCAACTCATCATGGCAAAACACTGTAGTGGGTTCTTATTATGCTGGAACTTTTTCTTAAGTTCCCAGAGATATAAAATTTTCTATCCAATGTGTTTATGGGTGGTGTGGATTTTTCTTCCCAGCCCTGAAGGATTATAAAAAGGCACATAGAACAATGAAATATAAAAGTAATGAATAAATGTTATCAATTTCAAACTATACATGTTGATTGAAAACAAGATCAGCCCAATGCAACTGATTAGCAGTAGTAGATGCAGCTTCCCTTCCCAGTTCAAATAAGGCATTTACAAAGAATAAATCTGTAGTTTTTAAAAAAGTAGCATGATCCTTAGAATGGGGAATTTGGTTGCTCAAATTCACTTTGTGTATCTTTGGATCCCTAAAACTTTCATTTGGACTCATATGAATATTTTAAATGTTTCCCAACCTGTTATTTTAAATTAGGTTAGATCATTCTTGCTTCTGTTCACACTATCCTTTTAATGATACATTTTGAAGCAATTACTAGACAAATTAAAGATGGAATTAGATGTTCCAAATTTTCCTGGTTTACTTGCTGGGTGAATCAAGTCAATGAGTTCATTTGATTATTTTGCCTTTTTGTGCAATTAATTCTGCCTTACATTGCAGGAATGGTGCAAGTCATAATGAATCCTTTGGAGAACTACTAAAGACAGGAACAGTCCCTCCGTTAGAGTGAAGCAAGCACCTCACCCAGACAGCAGAGTTGGCTGCTGTGAAGGGAGGCAGTGACGGCTTGACCCTTGGCCATTCCCTGCTGTTGGTGGAGAGAGCTGTATTTGTGAGGCAGCCTGTCCTGCACCTAACCTGAAGGGCTTGAGCTGACATGGGAGGATGGTGTCCCATCACCAGTACTAAAGTAACACTCAATCCAGTCAGCTCCTGCAGATACATAAAGACAGGGCATCATCTTCTCCTTCTACTCAAGCAGCAAAATGTCATGGGCTGACCCTAAATAAAACTGAGTAATAGACAAATCCAGATGAGATTTTCCTACTGAATTTGCATAATAAAAATGCATGTTTTTCCAGTATTTCTCAGCCTGCACACAAAAGAATACAACAGGCTGGCAAAATTGTCCAAACCAATATACTTAATCTGGTTCTGTGCAATATTTATTGATTTAAGATATTTGCATGCCGTCCTTTGCGAGAGCCTCACGATGGCTTACACAAAATTCCAAAATAACAATATAATATAAATTGATGACCCACTCTGGCTGCAATTAAAATATGGTAATAAAATTCAGTATTAAAACTTATTAAAATATTGATTAAATAAAAAGGTCTTAACCTGGCAC
>NW_025336598.1:34663606-34683030 GCF_004798865.1 Varanus komodoensis
GTGCCAGGTTAAGACCTTTTTATTTAATAACCTTCAAGTAGCATTTGGATACCTCTTAAGCAAGCACTGCCAGGCTAAAGTGACTTCAAACTTTTAGGGCTTATCAGTCATTGCTGTTATGTGCCACCAAATCATTTTTGGCTTCTTGTGACCCTATGAATGAGCACCCTCCAAAATGTCCCATCCATGACAGCGCTGCTCAGCTCTAGCTAATCCCAAGCTTTATGGACTCAAGCTATCTCATATTTGGAGAGCCTGTTTGTACAATGCATTATAGTTTGTTGTTGTCAGAGTTGTTTACAGGTCATTTAGTTATGATGTGACACTCCAGTTTCACTTCTTGTAAATGGCATTTTCAATTAGATTTTTGAGGATGGGAATTAATTATTACTTAGACAGTGGGGGGGAAAACACTTTTTCAGTTGTGTAAGTGCACTATTCCATAGTGCCATCTTGATGTTATATAGCAGAAAAGGAGAAAGGAAATGCTCTGTGTACTATGGATCTTAATTCTGTGACAAAACCGAAAAGTAGATGCAGTGGATTAACAGCCTTATATAGAAAAGCTCTTAGATGAAATACGATTGCTTATGGATGGATCTTTAAAACTAGAAATGTATCCAAGAATGTAATGTAGATCAAATGACGTTAAAAGCTAAACAAGGTTAGTGGAATGGGTCAAGTGAACAGCCATGAGAGGACCAAGGGCAATATAGTAAAGCAGCCAGGCAAGTTTACACAATTATTAGTAGTCCATGAAAGCCTATGATAAATGTTAACATTAAAGGTGCAATAAAAATCGTGTACATGGAATAGATGGACCTGTGGTCTGATCCAGCAGGGCTTATGTTTTTATTGCAATTAATAAATAAACCTTCTTTGAATAACATGCCTTTGGTTCATATGCTTCACATGGCATGATATGGGCTAACAGGGAATTAATTTTATGTTGAAATAATCAGAATTCAATCCTGAAAGTCAGGAAGAAGGCCAGTGAAAGGCCACCGTAGCCCCTCTTCCAATCATCCAATTTTGGAATAATATGGGAAATGTGATCTGGCGATACGCTAGTCACTTTTCGACTGTGGGTTTTCCATTCTCCAGCACAATACATGCAAGAAACCTTTTCCCCTCCGCTTTAGTAATGGGCTAGAGCCATGCCTTGCCCAGCCTCCGCTCCGCTTGTTCCTTTGCCTACTGCAGCGCGCAGGCGTCATCCCTGCTTCCCAATGTTATTCCGAGCGTTTCACCCAGCAAACACCTCCCCACCGGGAGGGAGGCACCTGCGCGGGAGGAAAGGCCAACAGCCAGCGAGCAGGCCGACCGGGACAGCAAAGAACCCCGCAAGGTGAGAGGCGCCCGACCCCACCCAGCTTCGCCACCCTCCGCCTTCGCGTTCTAGCTGTCACGTGAGCTGCCTGCCATTTCTCCCTCGGGCTCGGATGGAGGAAGCCAGTGTCGGTCACGTGACTTGTTGGGAGTCTGTGTTGTTTTGCCACCGCTCGGCCGAAAGTGTCTCGCGCTCCTCCTTCCCTTTCTCCCACCTAAGACAATCGGAAAGCCACGGCGCAGCCGCGGGAAGAGGTAGGGATGGGATAGGATGGGGCGGGGGCGTCCCGCTCTCAAGTCTGAGAAAGGTCTGTGGAGGGGGGCGGGGCCCTCGCCGCATACTCCGGGCGGTTCGGGAGCATCCGAGCAGGCGCCGCCCGCCCTCCGCTTCGGAACTCGGCGGCGCGCGCCTTGGAGTCGGTGGGCGGAGCCCCTTCCTGCCAGAGGCTCCCTT
The DNA here is from genome assembly GCF_004798865.1 of Varanus komodoensis. NCBI lineage: Eukaryota > Metazoa > Chordata > Lepidosauria > Squamata > Varanidae > Varanus > Varanus komodoensis. Next base: position 34,665,390 of record NW_025336598.1, read on the forward strand.
TCCCCCCTCACGTCCCGGCTAGGCTGTGGTAACTTGCTTCGTCGAAATGAATTTTATTAGAAACAATCCTCTCAGCAGTCTTTATTTATTTTACTTTTATCCCGCCCTTTAGAGGAAATCTCCCCCAAGGCAGTTCACCATAAAAGCAGTTTAAAAATACAGACAAAACATTCTAATTACAAGAACTAGAAACAGCCTCAGCTTAAAACAGTTACAAACCTTTCTCACAACACTTAATATGATACAACATGAAGAAGATGGATTTAGTTTCATTGGCACTTGTTAAAAATGAGCTTCTCCTGTTGCTTATTAATCTGCACAGGATTGATGGTTTACAGGAACGAAAAGACAATCATGATCATAATAAACTGTTAAGTATGTTAAGTAGAGAATATAATTGGTATGTTAACTCATCATAAAATAGTATGGTATAATCCTGTGCCTATGCAGGCAAAAAAGACCTATACCACCTAGCTTTCCTCATACTGCCACACTGTGAAGGAAATACTAGGAGTTGTGGGACATTTTTGCCTAAACATTGTATTAAACATGAATAAGTTTGTGCTCTTAAACACTCAAAGCACCTGGGCAAATAGAAATGTCTCCACCTGGTGTCACAAGGTTCTCAAAAGAGGCTTCAAGCAACCCTGTATGGTAGTTGCAGGCATAAAAGTCACATAAAGCATTCAGTTTCACCTTAAAAGAATAAAATGCAAAGAACAAAATGCTAAAACAAACCAGCCCTCTAAAATCGTTTCACAATGGATACATTTCCTCATCTGGGAGGGGGAAGTGATGGACATAACCTTCCAATATCATTTGTAACATTTTTCATAGGATCTGTAGCTTTTCTATTTTGCCTATGTTAATTTCAAAGTATGTGGTTCTCCATGTAATGGATGAGGGAAGCTTTCATGCCATTCACTTTGCATTTACTCAATAATATATTTTTTTACTATTTACCATCTGTTTAAAGAGGGAACTAGGAATTAGTGAAAGCTTTTTGCTGGATGAGGTGGGCAGGGTGGCAATTTTTGCTATTTTCTCCTTTCCCTTGCAGCTCCCAACACTACTATACCATGTTCTGGAGGATCCCCCAACCCTCCATATCAGATTTGTAGGGGTCTAGGAGACTGCAGGGGAAATGGATGAAACTCCCCCCATGAGAACATGGGGTTTGTGGAGTGTGCCCCATTTCTTTTAGAACCATATCAGAACCAGCACAAATGCTTCCAGCATGGTTTGTGCTCCTTGAATTATGCCATCACGTGTAGCTGCCTATATGGGGTCACATATAGGTTATCCAATAAGTACTCACTGCTTTTTTTCTTATCTTTCAAGCTCCGTTGCCCCTTTAACATTTTAAGGTAAAAGTTGTTGTTCCTTACTCTCTGAACAGAGATAATATCAAGACAGCAATTGCTAGAATTGCTTTTCAGCAATTTTAAAATAGATATTCTACAAAAGGAAAAAGGAAGGGAAGAAAGGGGAAAGAAGAGAAAAGCAAGCAAATTCTCAGCGGTATCATCTGATCTGAATTGGTAGTCCTCCCTGTCTTTAGTGCATCTACAGAAACAACATGGAGGTCCTTAGATCTCTGGCAGATAGCTGGAGGCCAGCATGTGCTTACCTTCTACCAGTGGGTCCAGAAAAATTGACAGCTGGAATCAAGTGTTCCTTCTGGTAGGAAAAGGGGAAGCAGGCCTCCTGTAACTGTTCCTCCCTTGCTGTGATGTTTCTGGGAGACAGAACCTTGCAGTGGCTCATGAATGGACCACAGTGTGTGTGCTTTCTGCTCTGCAGTCCTAGAAAGAATACTATACAGATACAAATATTCTGTATTCAAAGTTTTGTTCTTTGGAACTTTAACACAATTTAGGGTGTGTGCCCACTACAGTGACATGTTCAGGATTTTTCCACAACCATGAGAGACAAAACTTTTAGGGTGCAGGACTAAAAATGACTCGCTGGCTAATACTGGGACCTTTTACCCAGTGCGCAGGACTGTGGTTTAAGTGAAGATTTAATTTTCTGCATTTTAAAACCTCTCTCTGTGGTTTCTTAGGTATTTATGTTATCTGGCTATTGTTTACATTTATTGCTTTACCTTTGCTATGATTGGAGCCAGTAACAATTCAAATTTACTTTGCTAATGGACAAAAATTTATCTAAGGATAGATCAGCTTTCTTATGTAAATGATTAACAGAGGAGAGCATAATGTTATGAAGAACTATTACAGCTTCTCTTTTTTTATTGCAGGACACATTGTATGACAAAATGGTGAAATTAATTTGCACTTTGGCTGATCACAAAGATGATGTCAACTGTTGCGCTTTGTCCTCTTCCTACCTGGCTACATGTTCCTTGGACAAAACTATTCGGCTATATTCTTTAAGCAACTTTGTGGAGCTACCTTATTCCCCTTTAAAAGGCCACACTTATGCTGTCCATTGCTGCTGCTTTTCTCCTTTAGGAAATATTTTAGCTTCATGTTCTACTGATGGCAACACAGTTCTGTGGAATACTGAAAATGGACTAAAACTGGCAGTGTTGGAGCACCCCTGCCGAAACCCAGTAAGAATTTGTCGATTTTCTCCCAATTCTACATACCTAGTTTCAGGAGCAGCTGATGGAAGTGTAAATCTTTGGAACGTTCAGTCCTTGAAAGTGTATCGGTGAGTATGCCAGATCTGAGTTAATCAGAAAGATGTTAACCCACATCTTGTATTTGTAAAAGTTATTAGATCTGCCTCTATATTGCATTATTGTGATGGAATAATCCAATAGACTCCATTTTACTGTAGTAAAGATGAAGTCTGTATAACTTCTACTGATAATAAAAATAGTGATAACCATGATCCTTGGGTTTCAGTTCATTAAAATGAATCCTTGGGTTCCAGGTATTGCATGAAACATCTGCACAAAGTAATGATACTTTCTGTAGATATTTTATGAAAATAAAATTTTGTTTGTTTATGGGAGACTGTTGTTTATGGGAGACTGTTGTTGTGAAGGTTAGTGCTTTGACATAAAGGCAGTGCTCAACATAAATATTTAAACTTCTAGCACCAGTTTTAAAATGGTATTTTAGGCAGAAATTCTGTGCAGATACAAAACCATTTCAGATTCCTCAGTCTCAGCCTCAGCTTTTTAGGTGCTCTATTGTAATTCATTGTTAAGAGAGAGAATATTAATATTATGAATACTTTGATGAATGAGGAATTAATCATGGTACCTGTAAAACATAACTTTTTGCATTTTGGAAAAATAAATTAATATGCATGATATCTAACATAAACCTGGTTACATTGTACAATTAAAATATTAAAGGTTGATGAACTTTATTCATGGAATTAAGTGTCCTCACTTGGTGTAATACTAAATCATGTTTTACTATTGCAGATAAAGCCTCAGCGAGCCAGGAGCTCATAGACTACTTCCTCTTCAGCGTGGCCACAAGGTGGAGTTCAAAGGCTTTTGCCTCTGTTTAGCTTAATTGCGATTTACCCTCATTCCAACTCTGGCAAACAGTGGTTAATCCTGATTTGGTTGGAAGAAATAAAGGAGCTTCAAGACCTAGTTTATGAGGCTGCCATCTTTCAATCAATCATACTCAAGTCTAACTTGCATTTTTGAATTTGGACAACGGATTAAATTGCAGTTAATCTAAAACAAAACAGAGGTTTTGAAAGAGAAGGGATAGGTAGTATATAAACCTATAGCATGCTGAGGCTTCTGCCCATAATGTTACATCATAACTTAGCATTGCATCTGTACCACAAGTAAATAGAAGGGGATAAGTATTGTATTTTTTTAGTTATGTGATTTCTTTTCTTAGATTTTGAAAATATCCTCCTTTTATATTTATTCTGTTTGTGACCATCTTGTTTTTTATTCAGTCTTGTAACATTTCCAGGACTTTGTGCTTCCAAATTTCAGATTCCTTTATTATTGTCTTTCAGATCTGGTAGTGTTAAAGATGGCTCTTTGGTAGCTTGTGCATTTGCTCCTGATGGAAATTTCTTTGTGACTGGATCTTCATGTGGAGATTTAACCATCTGGGATGACAAAATGAGGTGCTTGTATAATGAGAAAGCTCATGATCTTGGAGTTACCTGTTGTGATTTTTCTGCACAGCCGCTTTCTGGTTAGTTAACTTGTAAATTAAATAAGTTTTTAAATATTTCATTTTCAGCCCTACCTCTTATGCATATTCTTTGTTGTTAGTCCCTGAGGGGAAGGGAAACAGGCTGTTCTTGTGCTGGGCATGTTTATGGAAAAATATCTGAAAAATCTAAAACATTTCCTAGATGACTGCCATATTTATATTGTCAGTAGTATACTTTGTGAAGAAAGGCTACCTGTGAGAAGGAGAATTATTCTAAGAAGTTACAATTTTATGCTATTTTCCACATTGAACTCATTTTGCATTTTCAGTGTCTTTAAAGACAACAAAGTGAAAAGAATAAGCAAGTCTTTAACTCTATATATACTTACAAGTAAGTTCCATTGAAAATAGGAATTACTTCTGATTGGTCATGTATAGCTATATACCTGAGAAGCCCTGTCGGATGCTTTAGTTAAAGAATATTTGAAATGTCATAGTTCAGGACATTCTTTCCTTCCTTTTTGCAATGGTCTCCCCTTTCTTCATCCTAACCCTGCCCCACACTTGAGAATGTTTTAGTAGCCTGAAATAATCTATCCACAATTAACTCATCACTGGTTCTCCTATGGGTTCCCCATAACAAGTCTGAATATTCCAGAGTCTGCCCTCCCTGTGTGCTGGATCCAGTATAACTTAGGATCAGCCCAGAGTTTCACAGAATTTCCTTGGCAAAATTCTAAGCCAACTGAGAAATGGCAGCCCTCTGTGTAATGATAACTGTCCTTGGAGGTGGAAAATGAGTGCCCTGGAGTGAATGCTGCTTCAGGGAATGTTCTTCACTATAGGAAGATAAGAATGGATCTGTTGCACCCTTTGATGATTGAACCTGAAGTTAGTGATTTAGTTCATATGTAATTCTAAGCCATGAGTCCTGTAAATGTGCTGTGCCTCCCCACAACCTCCACCTCACCTCCACTTAGAATAGAAGGGTTGGAAGGGGCCAAGAAGGACATCGAGTCCAACCCAGATAACTATGCATTTTCTTCTTGAATGTCTTCAGTCAGAAAGAGCACACAGCCTTTCTTGGCAACTGGTTCCACTGTGGTATTGCTTTTACAGTTAGGAAATTCTTCCTTGTGACTAGCCTGCACCTGGTGTACTGCAGTTTAACTTTGTTGCTCCTTGTCCTACAATATGAGATGAACGGGAATAGGTCTTTTCCTTCTTCCTTATGATAGCCTATCATGTCACCTCATAATTGCCTTTTTCTCAAGGCTGAACAAGCCTAATTCTTCCCTCCTCTCATCGTGAGACTTACTTTATCATCTTTGTGGCCCTCCTCTGAGCCCTCTCCTTTCAGCGTCATTTTTAAACCTGGGTGCCCAAAACTGAACACTGTATTCCAGGTGAGGTCTGACTAATGCAGAGTAGAGGGAAATGAGTACTTGATTACGGGTTTGCAGCAAAGTGTACTTTGTCAAATTAGCAAATTTAGTTTGCCAGTAGTTTGTGCAAACCAGGATTAAACCTTTATGAGATTTTTCATTGATACTGCTTTGCATATTTCCTAAATGGTGGGGGCACATTTGACCACTAGCCTGTCAATTGAGAAGTAAACAGATTATTATTTTTACTGTTGTTTCATTCTTACAACTTCTAACATTTTTGACACAATATATACATTTTTATGCTTTCCTTTTTTGCTTATATAAGTAATTTTTTTAATTTATAGAAGCATCTTAAAATATTTCCATATAAGATTTTTCTTGGGACCTGCAACCCTGATCGTATATAAAAACTTTAAATAAAATAAAATTAAAAATAAATAAATTTTAGTATGGGAATATAAGAATCTGAGCACTGGGCAATTTTGTTTTCTCTCCTTCTTTCCAACATTCCTTATTGTTTCACTCTTCTCTAGCCCAGGTCCATCCTCCACAAATCTGATAGATCTGTTATTGGGCCATCTGTACAGCAGTTTAATTAAATCAGATGACAATTAAAATAATATATTTAATTGGTAGAGGTGTTAGGCATAGATTCTGTTTACAGAGTAAAGTGCAATCCTATGGATATTTAGGGGGGAAAGCCCTACAACTTTCTGTATTCCCCAGTCAGAATAGGAAATAGCTCCGATTCTTTCTGATGGTCCTATTTGCATGAACGAGAGCTTTTTGGTACAAATGGAGTTGTCCCCCACTCCCCATCTGGTTTAGAACTTTGCAGGAGCAAAGTGTTAAGCCCAGTCATACTTAGGCCCAAAATTAGATCATGAGCCTGAGCTGAAATTTAAATGTTAAAATCTATTCTTGCAATTACTGATTTTTATGAATGGTCCTGTGCCTCTCTTGACACTCAGTCAACTGTTACTCAGATTCTTCAGAATCACAGACAGAAGACATTGTATAGATTGCTTCTGCTCCTTGATGGGAGGATTCCATGCCTTGACATAGGGATAGAGTGAGTCTTCTTGCACTCAAGGCAGTCAGTTCAGCTCTTGTTTTGTCATACTCTGAACAAATCATTTGCTTGGTGCACTTGTGTGTAGCTGAAAGCTAATCCTAAAGCTATCACTTTAGGAATCCTAAGACATCATTTGCTGGTTGGACCTAGTGAATCATATAACAAATCCTGGCAAATTAAGTAATTTCTGTAAAGTCAAATCTTTATTGCACTGGTGTACATACCTTGATTATGATTTCTGTTGTAGCCAGGAATCTCTATATCTAATCTTTTAAAAAAATCGATCAGAGACAATCTCATGGATCTCCATTTTCTGTTGATACAGATTTCTTTTTTTCACTGTTGTCTGTTTCTTTGACTTGTATACAAGCATTATAGTGATTTGCCTTTGATTTTGACAGTGATGCACTCAACTATAGGCATTTTCCCCATTTTATTCTCTTTTGGGAAAACTGCTAAAGCTATTCTGTCTTTTCATCCTGCCAGCTACATCATGTTTTCCCCTTCCCCTGTGGTTGTTTACTAATTGGCATCTTAGAATTGAATGGGTCGTATAAATAACTCTTTCTTTCCTTTTCTGTCAAATATTTTTTGGTTCAGTTGCACAACACTGTTTTGTTCATGGTCAAATATCCTGACAAAAATCTCAGAAGAAAGGATGGGTTACAGATACGTTCCAGAATAAAAATCTGCAGAGGCAGAGTGCTAGCTTGGACAATTTGAGAACTCATGTCCTAGACATTCTAGTTTTGGCTGCTTCCTAATTTGTTGTGATGCTAAGAACTGTTTCTGTTCAAGGATGGAATGTTAGTAGAATGCACCACTATTTAAGCATGTATTGAAGAAATTTTCTAAGGAATCTTTAGAAGCACATGTTAATGGTGCAGCTCTCTAAAACTCATAGCACACTTTTCCCTACAGAGGGATAATTTTTCCCATTGAAGTTGCTGTTTGTTCCATTGCTTTGGTAGTTATACATCAACATAACAATCTTATTTCTGGACTGCTGGGCTTACCCTCCACAGAGTCCTCTCAATTTATGGTAGGGCTCGTTTGTTCTGGTCTCTATGGTTTAAAATTACTGTGTTACTATATGTCGAAGTTAAAATAAGCAGAACCTGCCTTACATCCACTGTGGCATCCTTCTGGGGCAAGTATTTGAGTTGGAAGTAGGTATTACTGCATTGTAGTGGTTCTAGTCCTAGTCAGAGGGCCATTTCCGGAAGGAGGTGTTTGGGGAGTATTGTTCAACTCCATGGATTCTCTAGCATGAACTGCATGAGGGATTTTCTGTCCCCCATGCTGTTCAACGTCTAAATGAGACTGCTGGGTGAGGTCATCCAGAGGTTTGCAATGTGTTGCCCTCAGCATGCAGATGCCCCATAGCCCTCTCTCCTTTTCATTGTCAGTAAGTGAGGTTGTGCATATGCTAAACCATGGGTCCTCAAACTACGACCTGCGGGCTGGATCCGCCCCGACATGCCCATTTATCCGGCCCGCCATAGAAGTTTTGGACTTGCTGAGGCCACACGCATGTGGTGAGGTGCCGGCTTGCTCTCAAGGAGATCGTTTTGAATCTCCTTGCAATCAGGGTGCTGCGGGGTGTGTGCACGGCGAGGCACTGGCTTGCTTGCACGGAGATCCTTTTCTCTAAGTGAGTCCAAAACGATCTCCTTGCGAGCAAGCTGGTGCCTCGCTGTGCGGCGGCTTGCTCTCAAGGAGATCGTTTTCTCTGAGTGAGTCCAAAACGATCGCCTTGTGAGCAAGGGAGATCATTTTGCACTTGCTCAGAGAAAACGATCTCTATGCCCCCCTGCCTGCACTGCCTTGGCGGCGTGCACCCATCGCCGGCACCTTTCAACTGGCCCTCTGTTCAAAAAGTCTGAGGACCCCTGTGCTAAACCAATGGTTGGCTGTGACATTGGACTGGGTGTAAGCTAGTGTGTTTTGTCTCAAATGTCTGTTTCTGGTAAGGCTTTTCAAGATATACCGGGTTATCCAGGTGCTTGAAGGGATTACTTCTCCCAGGTTTTTTTTTCTTTTACAGGGTCATTCTTCACTGTGTTTTTGGTTGTTTTTTTAATTTGTTGGTGTTTCTTTTGCTAATGTTTTATAGTATGCTTCTTGTGTTTCATTGTATTTTGTTTTTATGTATTGTTGTAAACTGCTCAGACTGCTTCAGCTATTGGGCAGTATAGAAAGAATGAAACATGTTCTCTTGGAAGATGCACAGGCATGTGTGTGTGTGTTCATAGGTTATCATATGAGTGGCACCTGTGAAAATACTCTGGTCCTCATGATTATGGATAAGCAGTCAATGATAACTGAAGCTGTGCATAACAAGCTTTGAATTGTGTCCCTGTTACTGAACATGCAGACGTTTATTAAAAGATTGGAAGCATTAATTTGTTCCTTTTCTGAGGCATTTCATTTTTTAATTAGGTAATAAACAAGATATTAAATATTTCCAGATGGCATCTTCTGGTCAAGATAGTATAATTAAGACATGGCTTATTTCACATGTTGATACAGGTATGTATGATTTTTAAATAATCTTCCCAAAATTATAAATTTTAATACTGCTTTGCTTTTGAATTAGCTTTTGCTTAACCAGTAACAAATATAATAGTTATGGTGGAGGCTATTCTGAAAACAGAGGGAAAAAGAAGTACTACCAGGGTAATAAATGCTAGCTACGTTCTAGTGAACAATCATGACTATAAGCTATATTTATTTTAGAGAAGGAAATGTATAAATTAACAATATACTAAAACAGCAGTAAAACAGTAAAAGGAAACCAAGGACAGGTTAAGAGGCATTAACAGTTCAAAGACAAGAAGTTACTTTTACAGGAATGCCAAAATCCTGTGCTGTGTACAGTGTTTTGTTGATTAACATAATTTTCTTTGTTCATTATTGGGGGTCCTAGTTGTTCCACATTCAGTACAGATAATCTGAGTCTCAAAACTTGTTCAAAAGAGTAATCCTAGGGGTGAGGTGCCTGATCACAGCAGCTCTATTCCATTGCATTGTCAGCAGGCTAGAAAGAGCACTGGAGCCATGCCTCCTCATCCTCATCTTCCTTTCCCCAAAGGGTTCTTCTCTACAGAAAGACAGACTAATTTAGAACAGCCTCAGAGCTAGTCTAACATTTTATATGTGCAGGTTGAGGGGACCATGGATCCATGTCTGCTCCTTCCCCACTCGGCACCACATTTGGCTTTCCCGCCATTAAACTGACATCTTGTGGTTTTAAAACATGAAACAGGGAATTACTGTGCTGTTAATGAGAAGCTGTTAAGTTGGACTAGTTAGCCCTTTTTACATAGTGACCTGCTTCATATGACATGACAGCCCAGCAGGGCAATAGGCCATTGTGGGTTGTTCTGTTGAGTGAACTGAGCAGTTTCCCAGGATGGGTTATTCATCATGAACAAGCAGACCTGAGAACCTACAGCTTGTTTTAGGGTTTTTCATAACTACAGTAGCTTGTGTTGACTAAACCTGGCAGGTTGATTTTATTATGGATTTCTAGAAGTGACTAGAGTGACCTGGCCAGAACTATAAAAACCCTGCTGCTCCTTGTAATCTCACTTGTGCCTCCATTTTACAGTTTTGCTGTGATGTGTGTGTTTCCCAGTCCCACTCACTGCTGTGCAATCCATATCACGCTGCAACAGCTGGTACCAGAAACAAGCCAGAATAGTGATGGGGAAGCCAAAAGTGGCTGGAAAGATGGTACTTTGCTAGTAGGTGTTGTTACCGTGGGTGTGCTTGCTTTAATGTGAAGCAACCTTTTTTAAAAGGGTGTTTGTTAGCTAGCAATGTAAGCACCAAAATGGATGAGGGGAATATAAGTATGTTCAGCTAAATATTGGAGAGGCAGAGGTACATTGGGAGGAGGTGTACTTGCTTTAGCGTAATGAGAAACAGCGTTTATTTTTTTAAGGTGTTTGTTAGTAGTAATGCAAGAGGGAAATATTGGCTAAATATCAGAGAGGCAGACTTGTAACTGTAAAAGTCCCTGAAATAAAAGAAAAGGTCAGGCTGGCAAACTCATTCCCATCTTCATAAGGCCTCAAATTCATTCCATATGGCCAACTGATTCAAGCATGTGGGTTCTTTCTCATGGTAGTCAGGAGTGCCAGGGGACCAATGACAGAAAGGCTTCTGACATAGGGATCGAGGTAACGGAGTTTGCCGCAGAGGGATGTGTCCTGGAGCCAGTGGAGGACTGAAGGAGAGAACAAGCCACAGTGAGGCCTGTCATCTGTCAGAAGGATGATGGGTCGCTCAGCTAACCTGTGGCAGCTTGTTCACAGAATGGCTTAGTGTGATACATGGAGCTGTCCTGTGGCTTTCCCTAGAAATAAATAACTAAATACCATGTATTCTGTCATATTTTAAATAGTGAGTTATTGAAATTTTCCAAGTGAAATAACTAATCGGAAAACAAAACCAAAAAACCCACTTCAGTGGTACCACAGTCTGTTCTTTGTGGTGCCTTGTCAATAAGTAACATCCTTTAAAATCAGTTTAGTCTCCTTTTAAACTGAAAAGTGGGGTGTGTGAAAATACACCAGGGCACAGTAATGGTCTCAAACATCTGGATGAAAATAATATTTCCATAATCCTGGGTAGTATGTTCCTTCTCTCTGTGTACTCATCCAACCCAAGGGTATGCTCATGTGTTGCTGACCATCAATTCCTAATGAATTTGAACAGTAAAGTACTTGTTAATGAGGCACCATTATTTTAGGTTGCCACTAGCAATTTCCCTAAGATGCATGATTACAGTGCTATAGCAGGACATAAAAATATTTCCCTGTGGTCATGTCATTCTCCTTCACAGGGCTGTCAGGAGTTTCTTTTGAGTAAATTGAGAGAAAAGAAACTGCCATCAAAGTAGAAAAAGGCTGCCTACCTACAGTGTGTAGTACCTCATTCATACTGAAGAGATGCCTAGATTCAATCACTATTTTTTTCACCTAAGGATCAGAAAAAAAAACTCCTAAAGAGCTGTTATATTCAAGATACAGAACATGGCCTAGCCATTCTTTGTCAAGCTGTCATCAGTCTAATCATTTTCTTATGTGAAAACAGGGATGAAGAGTGATATATAGGTATATATGTTTGTAAATCTAATATGATAAACCTGTGTTTAATAAAGTTTTTTATTTAATCTCTGTTCATTTTAATAGGTCTTGAACTGAAATATAAGTGTACATTAAGTGGACATTCTGCCCCTGTCCTAGCTTGTGCTTTTTCCTATGATGGGCAAATTTTAGTTTCTGGGTAAGAATCTTTGCTTCAGTTTTACTGCAGCTTTAGTCTCTCTCCTTGAGTCATTAAGGAAGAATCCAACAATGTCATTGTACCAATGCAAAATTACAATGCCTTAATTAAGAGACATCTAGTGCAACAGTTTGTGTGATGGCTTTTCCAGAGATGACATTGTCAGATCCTTAATTTCCTTTTTATATGTATAAAGATACTTCTTTATGTAATTTAAAGTAATGCAAAATGAACAAATATGGGACAGTTACAATGTCATAAGTGAATTGTGAAATTTAAGTTTTACTTTTCAGTAATGTAGAAGTTTATATGCAATTCTTGAAGACAGTTCATTTTCATACATGCAGTAGTCTCAGATCAAATCTGCTTGGAAATAAGGGCATCAGGCATGTTAGACTTGCTCTGCAGTTACTTAAAGGCATATATAGTAAAATATATGTGCATAATCTTCACCTTTTCTAGAGCCAACTTTGCTGTCATAATCCATGGAAAATGTAGGGGACATTTTCGTGTTAAACTGTATTTTAAACTGTAGTCAGTGGGTTTCACATGCCTGAAGATGCAAGCAGTGATACCACAGCTCCTACTGCACAAGTGAATAGCTGTTACAAAATAACTTGTAACGTATTAAATCACTCTTGTCAAGTTTTCTGAAATTTTGGCTCAAGCAGCTCTTGTATGACTCCTGTTCAGTGGGAGAAATACATCCAGAAAACAAGTCCAAGAGTTCAGCTAACTAGCGGAATCTGTACAGAATTGGCCTTCAGAACAGTTTGCTCCCAACATATTTCTGGTTTGGTCAGTCTCTTAGCATTAACTTGAAGTTGCAAAAGTGGCCAAATTCCATAGATGAGTGTTAAAGATGAATAAATGTGCTATGCTAATAACCAAATCACTGTCTAACAGTAGCACTAAGTACTGAAATCAGTGGCACTGGTAGTGTAACTTAGGGTGCAGTCCTGTGGCCTCTCAGAATTGTCTGGGTGGCCATAGGATTATTTGGAGACTTGGCTCTGTGGTCTTGGAACTGCGACTCGCAGTGCTGAGCCAATGCCCTGCCCCTCCTTCTCAGCCAGCATGGAAGGAACTGTGCTGGCTGCTTCTCTAAGGCCTAGCTGGAACTCAGGAACAAAAGGGGCATAATGGAATGGGGGGAAACCTTCAGCTGATGGCTTTTGATTTTTCCTGTTGGACTCTCAGCCTCTTTCCTTCTGTCTTCCTGGCACTTCATTCAGATAGCCAAAAGCACTCAGGACTCCAGTGGTAGAGATTGCTGCTACCACACCTTACTCTGTGCACTGGATCACGTAAGGCTCCCAAGTTCAGAAACTTACATGTATCCTCAGTGGAGGGTGTTGGATTGTACCCTTACTGATTGGTCCAGCTAAAAGCTACATATACGGATACACAGGGTTACAAATGCCCAATATACAAATGACCCCTACTTATGAACAAACTGCCATAAAGCCCATGAAGCATAGGAAGGATCAGAAGCACCTTTCTTTTGCTAACCCTAACCCTACCCTGGATTTCTGCCATAACCCTAAAATCTGGCATAATTCCCCATGCAGTACACCACTTTGCAAAATCCCCACTTTCCAGAGATTTTTCTGTCCAGCTCATTCTATCTGCCCCTGTCAAGCACCTTCCAGGGCTCAGAAGCATCAGAAGCACCTTCCTTTTGCTAACCTACCCTGGATTTTCTCTGTAACCCTAAAATCTGGCATAATTCCCCATGCAGCATACGGCTTTCCAGAATCCTCCGTTAAAAATTACTTTTGAAAATTGTGATCAGCAGAGAGAGTGAGGAGAAAGGAGGCACTGGTGTGTTGGGGGTTGTGGCTAGAGGTATTCATGGTTTTTCCACTTTCATAGGGTTCCTGTGCTGCTAACCCCCACAAACCTGGAGGTCCAGCTATACATGTTCCGATTTACATACAAATTTTACTTAAAGACCAGTTTCCATTTTCTCATGAATGGAACTCATTTCTGACTTGGAAACTGTCTGTAGTTCATAATCTCCAGTACAAGACAAATTTTGCCCTATTTTGGTTAAATACTTTTTTACATATGAACAATTTCATTTATTTTCAATTAGGTCTGTGGACAAAACTGTAATGGTTTTTGAAACTGTAAGTACTTGACAGGGTAAGAGAGAAATCATTATTGCTTAAGAATAATATACCTTTTTCTTTGAATGCTATTTTAAGAACTGTTGATTTTAAAAGGTAACAGTCACTTCTTTTATCTAATTCTATCTGTTTGTATTCTTATTAATATTTATTCCTATTTATTGTTCTTGTTAATGGATTGGTTGATTCTTATTGATTTTAATGTTGTAAGCCATCCTGAGACGTTGTCGTAAAGGACGACATATAAATGTTTTAAAGAAAGAATAACAATATTTTAAGAAATTCTAAGTGCTTCTGTTGCATGATTCTGATATTATTGTCATGCAAATTCAGATTTCACTCTTCAAACCATTCAAGGATGCCATTATTGTATTTTACGGTGAATTGTTGAGAAGCCAAGCACAGGACTTCTATGATAACTGTGATGTCTTGCCAGCCCAGTATGTAAACAATCCACACATCCACCAGCAATAAAACTAAAGTCCCTTAATGCTAATTGTCTACAAGATTTACAACTCTCTATAGATAAGCTTTCTAATAGCAGTCCTTGCTATACAGATGTTAACCCCCTAATGGCTTCTCTTCCCAAGCCCACGTGGGATCATTCTCCCAAGTCATGCCTTTCCTCCCTCCTACGTAATAAACCTTGCTGTTGTTGATATCTACATAAAATCCTCCTGTTCTCAGCTTTTGAAAAATCCACAAGGCCTACTGTGTCTTCTGTTTCTGACTCGGGGAGATCAGCATGGGGCGGGGGGGGGGGGAAGCAGTTTGCTCTGCCTCTTTCTGAATAGAACTTGCAGCTTCCTCTTTGTCATGACTCCCTGGCTCTTATAAAGGACCAGGCGGTTGCTCAACGTGCTGGGAGTCAGAGGAAGACGCAGCAGCTGGCTCTGCTGTCCCTATGCTGAGTTGTGGGGTTGCTTCTTGGACACTGGTCGTCAAGTGCAAGTCTTCCTCGTGAGTCACTGCTTCTGTCGGAGCTTCATGCACGACAATAACAAAGGTTACAAGTGAGGCAGCGAGCAGGTACTGGAATCAAAACCTGCACTTTTGTAAGCTGGCATCTGCAAGTGCTGGCCAAGTCACGTTCACTGCAGAAAGAGGCACAGAGCCCAGTGCCTCTTTGTGCATGGGGGAATAAGCAGTGAGGGCAGTGCCGATGATGTTGTAGGGCAGAGACTTGTCTCTCTTGCTTTTACCAGGCCCACTGGGTTTGGTCTGCAGAAGAATCAGTGCCTGGACCAAAAGCAGGTGCCCTGCCCTGTGTTGATCTTGCTTTAGACCTTGAGCTCAGCATAGGGGATAATGCTCTGGCATAGCAAGGTAACAAAATGTTGACATTTATCAGTGTATGTTAAAAAGGTTGTTTCGTGATGATCCAATCTTGTTTGAATACAACGAATAAACATACCAAACTACTTTTAAGAATTTCTTAGCTGTGCTCACTTGCAGCTAGAACAGAGTATTCGCCTCAGAGATGTTTCCTAGCAGGAAACGCCCGTGCCATGGGGGTTGCAGCAGCAGGGAGTGGGGAGCAGGGAACATGTGGCTGGCTATCCAGCTGCGCATTCCCTGCTGCCATGGCAGAGAGTGGGGGAGGCCCAGGATAGAGGCCCGTAAGGCCTACCTGGGCACTTCCGGGGAGGCCAGCAGTGGCTGGTAGCCTCTTGGAAAAAGCAGCAAGTGGGGGTTGACAAGTGCTTTGCTTGTAGTTGGGCTTGGCTCGTGACACATTGCCCCATCATGATTAAAATAATCTTGTCTCAGAAAGAAATAAAACAACCATGCAACTTATATTTGATGGGATAGTGTGTTTTGCAATCCTGGTCAGTCAGGCTGCTGAAGGAGTGCCCTACTTCTGAAGCAGCTTGTTTTGCCACTGTTGATTGTTATGCACACAGTTGGTTGTTGCTGAATTTAAGTCCACATAATTAAATTGTTGCTTGCTTTCAAAGGTTTATGTTGACTACCCCAAGCTATGCTGGTAAACAAATTGTGGAAAACTGTATTCTTAATTTGGGTGTTTTAATACTGTGTAATAATGTGCAAAAGCTGAACATGAATTACCTGTTTTCATACTTTAAACACATTGTTTTTTCCAGTTAGGCTTTGATATAAAGGTTATATTCTTTTTAATAATAGAAGTGGGAAAATATTCTGTCATTTCTTTATGAGATGTCTACTAGAGTGTTTAATTTTAAGAGATATTAGAGAATAGTTTCATTTGATTGTGGGAGAAATTATAAAGACTTGAAACAGCCTAAAATTTTGGGAACTAAATTACATATCTTTCAAAATGCAACTTGAAGAAAATACTTTTTTTCCAAGAAGAAGGAAGTTTAGAATGCAGTGAAATGAGAGTACAAAAATAAGTTTGTGAAGGGTAACATCTAGTGGCCAAGTATGCTAACCACAGGAATTTGTTCTACTTAATGTAAAGATTGCTGCACAATTCTGGTAATAGTACTATTATTGCTTTATTGTTGCAAGTGTGTCATAATTCTAAATAGATTGCTTTTAAAGAAAAATAAAGGTTATCAGCTCATTTGAAGTATTCTGGGTTAGAATACTGCAAGTAGTATTCTATCTGGCATTAATTGGGGGATTTCTGCATTTATGGAGTACTCCAGTGCTAATGATTCATTTGCAACTGTAAGCAAACTATTTGATTGTTGTGCTCCTTCTTCATAAATGCATTTCTGTACTTGTTGGATTGAACTAAAGTTTAGATTATTGGTTATAGGTTGTGATTTTGTTTTCCCTAACAAATAAAATTGTATGTTGTTGGCAGAATACTGGGACAGTTCTACAGATCTTGACGCAGCATACCAGGTGTGTTATTAGCACAGGCTTTTCATAATATCAGCCAAGAGGAGTATTAAAAGTATGATAAGCATCTACCAAGTTACTTCTATTTCTAGATATGTTACCTGCTGTGCCTTTGCACCAGATGTGCCATTATTCGCTACGGGTTCAATGGATAAATGTGTAAACATCTGGCAGTTTGAACCAAAGCAGTTTTGCAAAGGTTAGTACAATTGGTTAGCATATATCGATATACAATAGATGCGAATCTGCCTTATTTCATCAGAAATTCATCGGAGAATTAGTATTATCTGATTTGGCTGGCAATAGCTTTTCAAGGCCTCAGGCCAATCATTCATATGATACTAACTACCAGGAAATGTGGACAGCAGAAGATCCACCTGAATGTTCAATTCTGAAAGAAAACTTTAACAATCCACATCATTCCAATATACTTTTTAGGCCAGTTCCAAGATCAAGAAATACTGTGCAAGCTTTGGAGTTCACCACCACATGTTCTTTATCACAAGAACAAGGCAAAAAAGTGCTAGGTGGAAGGAGGAACATGACTATTGTTCTAAGCTATAGAGCCTGCATTTGGTTAGCTTTAAGATGAAAGTGAGAGGAGACTACAGACATTCAGTTTATGCTCTACCAGATACAGTGGACCCTTGGCTCAGTTCACGACCAAATCGGGTTGCGAACAAAAATTTCATAAAAATTTTGATTCAGGTCGTGAACTCCACATTGGGTGGCGACCGCGATCGTGACCACCCCCCCCCCCCGAGTGGGGAAATGGCCACAATCGTGCTGGTGGGGGAAGATGGCCGAGAT
>NW_025336598.1:34869551-35009723 GCF_004798865.1 Varanus komodoensis
TGGCAAAAGAAGAAGAGGACGGCAGAGAATGAGATGGCTAGGTCACTGAAGCAGTTGGCATGACCTTAAGTGAACTCCAGGGCATTTTGGAGGACAGGAAGGCCTGGAGGAATGTTGTCCATGGGGTCGCGATGGGTCGGACACAACTTGCAACTAACAACAACAACACTCATTCTATGACTGTATCAGATGTTCACCACAACTCATTCTTAGTTGCCTATAGAATGGGTTGGACTGCCTATACCAGGATGTGGATGTTCATCAAAAGCCATCCTTTCTAAAGTAATACACTTAAATAGGCAACACTGACACAAAGGTGAAAATCCAATGCCTGCAGAAACATATTTCCGTGCAAATCTTATTCATTCTCAGTGCATTACTTTCAACTAGATGCACATCCACATTACATTTTTGAGTGTATTACTTTCAAAGTAGATACACAGATCCCAACATAACTAAGAGTCTTGTGCCATCTGAAAAACTAACAATTTTATTCTAGGAAAGTTTTCATGACTACTGCCCACATAATGAGGTGCATGAAATGCTCACCTCAAATTGGCAAATGACAGGCTGGGGGTGGCAGGAAAGAAGTTAATTGCATTGTCAGAAGAAACTGAAATGCAGAACATACAGTGCTAACTACCTTAACAGCTGCCATTTGTTGTGTGATAATGCACACAGCGCTGCAATGGTGAGCCAAATCTTTATCCTTAAACTACAGGCAATAGAGCTGAATCTTTTTAATTGTACTTCAGCAATTTCAAGGTAGTATCATTCTTTGTTCAAAAATAGACACCTTACAGCCCAATGGTGTATTCTGAATAGTTCCTCTACAGTTTCTGAACATTGTCATTTCTGATGTCATATTTGTGTCCATTTAGTTTTTTGCCTTCACACTGGCTTATTTGTCCTATGTAGAATGATGCAGGTCAATTCTAAATAATGATGATGACGGCATAATCACACTGGAAGATGAGCAACTTTATGAATCTGCATGTATGCATATATGGGGGTGTTTTTTGTTATAAAATCTATGGGGACAAGTATATCACAGACAATTTTAACCTAACAGATGAGATACCCATGTTATACCAAACCTTAAATAACCATAATTATCACACACTTAACTTAGTGGGTTAATCTTTCCCTAACAAAAATGCAATGACATTTGACATTTTCTATATGATCACACCTGTTAAAAAGTTTTAGTACTTCAGTTTCTAAAATTTAATGCAATGAAAACAGCAAATGTGGAATAGCCTTCTACCATATTTATACTTCATATACTTCCTCTTCCTATCAGCACATTCTTTGCCAAATACTATTTAATTTGACAGAAGTCAGTATCAGAACTACCTTTGACATTAATTCAGTTCATTTCCCACAGAAGTTTATATGAAAGGACATGGTATTATAGGGTATCTCATGTAATCTCCATCTCTTTCAGGGCAGCCAATGAGTGAACAGATGACAAACTGTACATGATGAAAAAATCTAGCTTGAGTCAAGCATTTTTAAGTTACACAAAATTCTTTCCACTCTTACAGCAATGTCAAGTCATTCCAAATCTTTCATAAAATATTATGCATTTTATGTAACATAGGTTCCCACGAGAAGGCTTAATCTATGCATGGGAAAAACATTTCTAATCAAAGAATTAACTTCTGTTTGTTTATCCATTCACTCCAGAAGCCTAAAATTATAATGCAAGATTTCCAGAATTTGTCTATATAAATCCATGAAAAAGGATGTTAATGTAAGGTGACAATACAATTCAAAGATAAGCAGATGAAAGGGGAAAGATGGTATTTTGCAGAAGCAGCACAGGAAATCAGATTCAGATGTTTCGTGTCATTGACTGTTTTCGGTTCTAGACTGCAATCCTCCCCACAATGGTACAGTTTGATATTGTGCTTACTTCCAGGTAAATAGGATTGTCCCTGACATCTTCAACGAAAAGTATATTATTTTAATGTTGAGAAGGCACCATTCTTCAACTTAAAAACAAAAGAATAATAAGAGGGGAAAACATTTATAAATACACTAAATTAGTGGACTACTTGCCATGTGTTAGAAAGTATTATTATTAAACCGAGATTAATATGACTACCAATTAACAGGCTTCAATCCACTAATTAACTTCCTCTGTGACCAGTTCAATTTATTATAGTTAGGTAAGTTGCTGTACCAAAACACCATTTGATTTTATCGCCTTTAAGCTGAATCAAGATAACATTTGTTTAATCGTATCACATGTTAATTAGCTTATCATCAACACTAATAGTTACATTACGCTTCCATTTAATTGATATTGTATATACACTTAGCATTTCATTTGGGCCTTACTACGTACCATTTCATTCATCACCATATGTACCTGAATCCTTGGCTAAACTAGCGAAACATAGAAACAAAGCGAGTCAGAATGGGTCTCCTGGGCCATCTAGTCTGACCCCTGGTTCTAGCAGGTTCTGTTCATGACATGATCTGATGGAAGTAAATTCTAGTCCATGAAAGATTATGCCATAATACATTTGTTAGTCCTTAAGATATTATGATATTCTGATTTCCATATAATTGCCTGATATATGTAAGGAAGTCTGGGAAAAAAAACCCATTCATTTTAGTAAAAGAGCTACCACTCATTAAATGAAAAAAAGGTATCTACCTTTCCACTCTCTATTTCATTACCACATAACATCTAAGTAATATCAAAAACATCTTAAATCTCACATGTTATCCATCAAAGTTTACCCTCAACAATCAACTATACCCAGTTTGCACCACAACACTACACTTGTATACTTAAAAATAAGTTGTATTATGATTGATGAAGTTTATTCCCCAATTAAGCCAGGTCAATGTCAGGGAATGTTATTACCATAGGATTGATCAACCACACCTAGCATGTTTTTCCATCTACTGAGTAAATACAATAAATTTATTCAATGGGACTTACCTTCAAATAGGCATGTATAAAATTGCACTGTTTCATTCAGCATTTTAAACTGCATGCTGTCTTTAAGAATGGAAGATGCTAAATTCCTCTTTAAAAACCTACCTAAAGCAACATATATGTATCAATAAACAACTTGTTCACCACATAAGACAACTGTGAGATTTCCAGGAACGGCCCAGACACTCCTATGTAGGCCATACTCCCCAGGCCACCTTCCCCTCCATTTTTTAAAGAGAGAAAAATGCTGGTTTATTTCCAAACATTGGTAGCAAACTACTCTATAATAAATTTTTCAAGTTTAAAGCCCTCCTCTCCCAAGTCCTCAGCAGGTACAGTTGACCTGCTGTATGATATTCAGCACTGGTTAACTCAAATACATGAACACCATGTGAAAGACTCTGTAGCAATAATACTATAGTTTCTAGTGCCACCATACACAAATCAACCTTTCCTAGAATTTACTTTTTATGAAGATATGAATCTTTTATATGCTGCTACATATTCCAGTGAGGTAAACAATAAAAAGATAAATGGATAAAGATTACAGATAAAAGGAATGAGACACTATGTTAACACAGAATTTCTCAATAAAAATGTGGCCAGTCAGTTTCACAAGCTTCCTGAAATGAAAATGTCTTCAGAAAGCACCAAAAGCAATACAATGTGAATACCTACCTGACCTCCAGTGACGAAGGAATTCCAGACACATGGAACCGCTAGGCTGAAAGCTCTTATCCAGGTGGACTCCAATCAGTCCACATGAAACTAGAAGCATGCCATCAGATTAATTTAAAGACTAGGCAGGTTGGCAACGCAGAAGGTGTTCTCTCAAATATACTGGTACCAAACTGTCTAGGATTAGTTCCTAAAGTAAGATGGCCTAAAAAAGCTGAAGGAAGGAAAATTTTCTATCCAACACATGCAGACTAATTGTCCTCCAGAAGGTCCTCCAAAAGCATAACATCCTGGATAATGTAGGCTATGTTGTGCGGGCTTCTTGAGTTTGGACAATCCCCTTCCTCCACAGCATATTCTCATTCATTCATTCACTCATTCTCTCTCTCTCTCTCTCTCTCTCTCTCTCTCTCTCTCTCTCACTCTCACTCTCACTCTCTCTCACTCTCACTCACTCACTCACTCACTCACTCACTCACAGAGTGTGTGCGCACATGATTTAGTGCAGGGGAACCCCTCAGACTTGAGTGGTTTTTCAAGGTCATATGCGGCTACAGGAGGGAGGAAGGGGTTGAAAGACTCTTTTTGTGAACTTTCCTAAGTTGATTCATCTCAAGACCTAGACATAGTATAAAAACAACGAAAGGCAAATATTTGCAGGCTTATATCCACAACCACAAGAACTACAAGCTCAGGGATTATTTTTGTATTACACCTCCAACACAGAACAGTGCTAAAAATCTTTCCCACTTCTCAATTATGATATGAACAAGCCACACTAACCACATCACCATGATACGCCACCACACACCAACAGAACCATGTGGCTAACAACTGCACAGACTGATCTTTACAAGAATCAGTTTTCTGTATAGCATTATAAGCAATAAGTCTGTTTCTACAGCCACCAACATATCCCCTTTCTGGGCAGAAGAGATAAGGGGAATGAGTATGGGGAAAATATGAGCAAAGAAATGTTGTTACTAACTGCTATGCTTGTTCTGTGAGATACACTCCTGTGGACAAGTGATATATAAATTAAATAACCAATGGAAACTGCAACAATATCTTGTGGGGGGTGGGCAGGCTAGTCATGCCCTTTTCAAAGATACCAAATTCAATTTTCCTTTCTACATGCTGGATTATACCTAATCCTGAACAAACATTCTGCATTCTGTTGGTACTAAGCATGCTCATGCTCCTCTAGACAGCCCTGGGGCTTTCTTGCCCCACCTTAGGGATTTTGTTATTGTACTTTTGTAAACTGTAGAGTGAGTTACTTCTTTTGCATAGATGGGACCATCTTGGCACTCAGACAATGGGCTTTCCACCAGCATTATCAGAAGACCAAATGCCATTCACGCCTATGGGGGGGGGGGGGGAATGCTGCACCAAACAACACTGGAAATAAGGCCAAAACTTGCCTTCTGTTCCTGATACCAAAGGATCTAGGCTCGGCCCTACCACTTTTCCAGCACCAGAATCTCCATTACTAGAAGCACTTACTGTGACTGATCAAGTAAAGTGGCCTGTGATCCTTGTCCAGAAATACTTGTTATTATTGAATAAGTATGATATAAGGTTCTGAGCAGGAATGGAATTGTGAATCTGGACTACCCAATTTTGCCTATTCAATGGCTCTCTGCGCTTGGCATTTATACCTGTTGTATTTTTGAAACTTAGGAGGCTGGACACCACAACACATTTTAATAAGGGATGGTCTAATTCAGCTAATTGTGGACAGTGTACATATCCTCTGATTTTTGTACTCTTTTAAATTATCTAACTGCATACTGGAAATTAATGAATGATCAGTATAAATGGATTTTCTGTATCCTTTTGACAGCTGACTTTGAAAAGATGAATGCCTGCCTCCAATAATGCAATGGGCTGAAGACTTACAAGACTTTCAGTATTTGCACAGGGGGCATATAGATGCCATCTCTGAATGGATACTTAAGATACCTGGTCTGCTTTTGAGGATTCATATATATGATTGCTATATTTTCACATTCACACACACAAACACTCACACAACTATATATTTCATATGTATTCACTGTTACAGGTTACATTACTTCACCTCACCTCACCCTCTCTCCTCACACACACATGGGGGGAGGTGTGGCTTTGTTGAAATTTCACAATAAAATTACCGTATTTTTTGCTCTATAAGACGTACCTGACCATAAGACACACCTAGTTTTTAGAGGAGGGATCCATGGAAAGCTTCCTGAAAATCACAGGCACATTTCCCATCACTTCCCCATGAGCTTCATTAAAAGATGGGTTGCCATTTGAAAACACACACCGACCTGTGATTAACAGCTCTCACCTGCGCCGGAGGAGGGGGGAGGAGCAGGGTGCACCGAGCGTGTGCCGGCCAGGTGTGGTGCAGCCGGGCCAGCAGCATGCCGGCGGTGGTCTTCCGGATGGCAGCGGCGGCAGGTCTTTCTGGGCGGTGGGGGTGAGCACTCCGTCTCTCCATGCAGCCGGCGGGTTAAAGCCCGCGGCTCCTCCTCCTCTGCACCACTCCCCCTGAGTGGCACAGCTCTCACCTGCACTGGAGGGGGGGGGCAGAGCAGTGTGCACCGAGCGCATGCCAGCCAGGTGGTGCCACGTGGTGCAGGCAGGCTGGCAGCGTCCTGGGCGTCAGGCACACACACATTCGCTCTATAAGATGCACAGACATTTCTCCTTACTTTTGAGGGGGGGAAAAGTACGTCTTATACAGCGAAAAATAAGGTAAATTTAAAAAGCACTACAGGATCTGGCAGAGAACCTTGGCTTACAGTTGGTACCTCTGTATGTACAGCGTAACCAACACAATAACTCCTGACCAACATTCTATGCACTATACAAATTACTCAATTATGACAGGTACTCTGCTAGTATATAAATGGCTGTTTGGTCATTTCCTACTTTTCCATTTGGTTATTTCCAAAAGAGCATCATCACCTTCAGAAAACTGACCACATGTTGAGCTATTTAACAGTACTTTGCATTTTGTAGGTTGCCAATGAGTATTTAAAAGATAGTTTGTAAAAATCAAACTCATATTGGCCATGTTCACATAACACACTAAGCCACATATGAATAAGCTACACAGTGCACGTTGGTCACTGAAAAGACAATCAGGGTCATTGTGGCTTGTTTGCCTGCTCCTTCCCTATTGGCCTTCCAGCTGGTATCCCAGAGTCCTTTGTGGCAGAATCCATCTTGTCTCTCCCTTACTACTCTGATCTCAATCCCTTGTAATTCCTTGACATTTTTCAAAGCCTCAAAAAAGCACATTTGGGGTCATTTTTCCCAACCCCTGAAAACAACACAAATGTGTGTACAATTTTAAGTTTGATTGGTTTTTTTGCAAGTGTGCTCTTACAGTTTCCCAGTATGTGCAGTCCTGACTGATCCATTTGCTTCTATGTTTCAGCTGTTGAAGGAACCAGTGAAATGCAGTAGGCAAGACTGCATCTGCGCAGAGTTGCCAAAATCAATTGTCTAGCTCTTCTCTGAAAGTACTGGTAAAGGGGAAATAGAGGCATATGTAGGTGCACCAAAAGATGGAAGGACAATTCCAGTGGTTTCCTCCTAATTTTAAATACTAAACTGGTACGTGCCAGTGTTCTACATATTTTCAGTGGAGTCTCCCAGTTTCTCCAGAAAGGGGAAACTGTAACTACTCCCCTTTTCACAGTTCATTTTTGGAGCACATGCTGTGGCAATTGTTGCAGCTCCCTGACACTTTGGAGAAAAAAATGGAGAAATATAGGCAAAAATCAAGGGCTGCAAAGTAAATGGAGGGGGAATTTGCATACCTATCAAGGGAACCACAGCAGTAAGTGCTCCAAAAAGGAGCTATTAAAAAGAAGAGAGCAATATCCCCTCTTTAAGGAATAGTTTTAAACTCAAGAAGTGGTTAAAAGGTGGAGGGCATGGAAGTGTCATTTCAGCACTTAAACCTGCATTGTTGGGTGATATTATGCTTTCTACTTCCGGTACATCTACTTCTGCCACTTTCCCCTTTTATTTCTACTTTTCAGTTGACAACTGGATCCTGGCAACTTGCACAAATTAACCGATAGGAAATCTTGTCTTGTCAGTCCATTACCTTCTCCGCTTTACAACTGAGCCAAATAAGTGATCAGGTGAGACTACACTAATCAGACAACTCTTAAGTGTGGGCTTCTACACTTGTGCAAAACTAACAACAATAATAACAAACTTACGAACACATACACAATTTGAAAGGGCCAAAAACAAAAAGATGGCAAACCAGCAATAGTTAGTTCAAAGTGTCACGTGGGCATCAATGGAAGGGTAGCCACTGGCAGCCTCATGAGCAAATCAAAAAGAACAGATTGCTCTTGCTGAGCAGTTTGGTAATTGATCCCACAACCCACAGTAAATTTGTTCTTCCAGATTCAGACAACATGACAACTGCTAGAATAAGCCATGCATTGTTAGGGTGGCTTATCCCCCCCCCCCCCGGCCGCCCCGCAAAAAAATAAGCCTGTGGGAAGTAGTCTGGATTTGGACAACAAACTACCATGACAAGTTATCCACAATAAGTTGCCATGTTATGTAAATCAGGTCATTGTGCTAATGAATAAGTAGCTTGCTCAACATAATCCAGAAGGATACATTTACAAATATGAAATTCTATCATTTAAACATATATAATTCTGTACAGATTCCTCAGCTGACTTTAAAGTGATGCTCTCCAACTCAGAGTTGCCAGGACATCAACTATACAAGCCTCCAGTTAAAAACACAAGATGTCTCTTTCCTACAGGCAGTTTTGCAAAGTTAGCAAGTTTGGAAAAGAACCAAGTATGCTCTGGCTCTGCAATGGACCCAATTTATCATCATCTGGACATTCCAGTGGTTAGCTAAACCAAGAAAGTAGAACAACTGGCACTTTATAACATCAAGAAAAGCAAAGCTCAATCTGCACTGCCAAGCTTATATGCTTGCCCTACGGACTGACAGCAATTCTCGCAATTAGCCATTTGTTCCCCTATAACTACACAGATTTCAATAAATAATATAATCAAATTGCCCAGTACTGATACTAACAGCAATTAGGAAGCATCAGAGTAGCTCCATATTTGGGAACATTAAAAAAAATCACAAACAACTCTTCAGAGGAAATTCTGAAGGATGTAAGATACCACATTTATTTCCTTTACTACTATGCTAGATATTATGCTAGGATTTTATTTTAAAGGCTACAAAACAGTTTGGCTGACAGAGGAACTTTGCAAACAATTGATATTCACTGTCTGATCTGCTCCCAAGGCTTTTTAAATGGAACAGTTGAGTGAAGCATATTTATAAATACTATAATGAATACCTTCCTAGCAATTGCAAATTCTTTTGCTGCTAGCAATCAAAAGAAGCCTGCTATTAGAAAGAAAAGTCAACTTTCCCATTAGTAAAATGGTAAGTCTTTTGCCAAGTGGGAAGATTTTCCTTCCTAAACATATGATTGAAATGCCACTTTGGCTGCTGCCACATGGCAGGAAGAAATGGAGAAAACATCAGCAAAGACAACATAATTACACTTAAATCCTGTACATGAGTTCAATTGTGCTTACTCCCAGGTAAATGAGTAGGATTGCAGCTTTCATCAGGAGATCTTGAGTTTTAATCGATATGCAAGGATTTGGGTCACTGTTTTGGATTTTTGAATGTCCATTTTCATAGCATTACCAAAAATTATGCATCATTTAATGCTAGACAATGAAGACAGTTAGCCCCACTTTATCTTAAAAGCTGCCATTTTGTAATTTCCCAGCTGAAGCTTCTAAAAAACTTTGGGACATGTATTATATTAGGTTGCTTTTGGAATTAGTTAGACACTGCAACAGCTTCAGCAAGTTTATGCTATTAAGGAGTGATTATTAACCATCCTGGCCACTGCCCTTGGCTTTACGGTCAAACTAAAGTATATCAATCAAGTACAGAAATATTTGCATTGAGCGTGTTACTATTATCATTGCCATGATCATGTATTAGATCTGTACACCAGTCAATTGACAAACAAATCCACATGAACCTCCTTCAAATACTCTAGAAACTGGGGAAATCTCCCATATTAGAGTCCCTGTCTTCTAACCAACATTATCTTCACAGTTCTGAACATATTTACATTAGATCCATTTTAGTATCAGAAAACACCACCAGTGGCTACTTTTCACTGGTCACATATATACAAGAGGACTGAATGACTGGAAGCAGAGCTACACCCACACAAAACAAAGGAAAAGCAGTACATGAGAAAGTACTTAACATTCGCTAGGATAAAAAGTCCCTTACAAGTATTAATACTAGGATACTGGTAGCAACTGTTTCTGTACTGAAAGCTAGCCCTAGTTCAGTGGTAGCGAACCTATGGCATGTGTGCCACAGCGGGCAAGCAGAGCCCTCTCTGTTGGCACATGAGCCAAGTCACCCCAGCATTGCCCCAGCAGCCGAACATCTGATAACAGCACGCACAGGGGCCATGCGCATGCTCGGAAAGGAGCAGCGGCAACAGGTGATGACATCATGAGCCACAACTCATTAGCCACCACTCATCCAAGCTTTCATATGGCCAGTCAGTGTGCTGCCAAAGATATATATATATATATTTGCTTGAACAGGCTGTGAGTTGTTTTTTCTAAACTAAAACCTCAGTATTCAGGTTTTAGTGCAGTGTTGGCACTTTGCAATAAATAAGTGGGTTTTGGGTAGCAGTTTGGGCACTTGGTCTCTAAAATGTTCACCATTACTGCCCTAGTATGAGCTTTAAACCAGGGAGTACCCAGTTCAACTCACACTAATTAATTCATTAAGCAACCTTAAACAACTCTTTTTGTCTCAACTCAGCCCTTCATTTGCAATTTGGAGATAATGCTAACCTACAGAGCTCTTATAAAGATTGCTGAGATAATGTGTGAAATACTTTAAGCACTCAAAATGCACAAACATAAATCCTACAAATTATTTTTTCATGTTATTAGCTACCCAAAGTATGCAAACACATTTGGCTATGGAAAGTTTTCATAAGTACAGCAGTTTTATTACTACTGCTAAACTACTATGATGCTCCATTGTGTACATGATCACAATTAAATTTAGCAGCACTGCTGTTGAAACAGTGTTTTTAAAAACTGGTTCAGATACGAATCTTCTCTGCACATATAATGCTATTTTTCCCTTTCCCTCTGGCAAGATACAGAAAACAGGAAGTGATGTATAATGAGAAATAGTTCAACATGATTTACAAAAAGTACCAAGTTAATTCCATATACAAAATAGAGTCCTGTTTATATGCATACTGTCCACTATGCATATAATGGCAAGATAATAGGTTTTCATGTTATTTTGATGAAAAACTATCAAAATAAGAATGATAGGTGCTGGAAGAGGCCTGGACACAGCTAAATCCAGACTGATGGCTATCTAACATTCTGTGCACCACAAGTAAAATAAAGAGTGAGCCAGGTGGACAGTGCCAGGTGTATCTATAGAACAAAAACTAGACTTAAAGAGTGCATGCAAATTAGGTAAGCAAAGGGGTTGTACTACAACACCAAAGAGCAACAAAGAGGAAGAGAAAAAAAATTATTACTTCCTAAATCAGACCTAGAAAGTGAATTCATTACTGGTTCTTAGACTGAGAATGACCAATTAGGGGTTTCCTCCCTTTTTCACATGCTATCACAAAGGGTCCTTTTCTGGCTTATCAAATCCAACCTTTCTGATTGTTAAGAAACACATCAACTAAGGCAGATACATATCATCTGTCTCTGTACCCTGTTCCTACCTCTGTGTTTAGTTACATTACATTAGTTACAGCCACATTATAAAAAAACCAGTGGAAAACTTGCGTGAATAGCAAAATAAAGTTTCTGTCCCTAGAATTTCTGCACACAATATAAAAACCCCATCACTTTCATCCAATTTCTTAAATACCAACAAAATATTTGAGCTTATCTGGGAAAAAATGTATATTAAATGTATCTGCCACCCCATCTGCCAAAATAATTATTCAATTTTTTCCTACATATGTCTGTAACATTCTCATTTAGTAACAACACTGCTATTTAACACTCCCTTTCCTTTAACTTCCAAGCATAATTCCCACAATGCCAGCCAGCTTGGACTCCTGAAAATATCTATTTTTCTATTTTTCCAACAGTCAAGATATACATTATCTCCATCTCAATTTCATATTTCATCCTCAAGTGGAGGCCAGTCCAGACACAATTAGCAATATTTAACTTAGAAGCCTCACTTTCTGATATTAAAGCTCTATCCCTATCTCACATATGTTGGGATGGGTAGTGGCTACTCAGTAGTTACAGAAAAGACACTCTGCACATGCTCAGAAGCTCTTTTCATTATTTCTGCATACACGGAGCACCAAATCATGAACAGAATTAAGCCATGTTACCAAATTCTTTCACAGCTGCTTCATACATCATGATTTTCCAACATGGATATCTTTCCAGTGTACAAGAGCGAACACACACACACACACACTCACTCTTGCACAGTTAAGAGAACACATCAATTTCCTCCAGTAATACACAAAGCAAAACGACACGTGTGCATCTAACACACACAACTGCATCCATCGGTTCCTATACAAAAATGCTAGTCATTTATTAAAAGCAACATGTGTGAAAGACCCTTAGAGGCCCAAGTACATTCCACTTCATTAAAAACTGGTCTCTCCCCCTTAAAACGCCGTGCACACGCTTCCCCGGATCTAACAATGTGTTTTAGGACTCAGGCCACCCCCCACCCCAGGTTTCCAGGGCATCAGCCTCATCCTAGGCCTTTCGACATTCCCTTTCCCACCCACCCCCCACAGATAGTTGGGTGTAATGAAAACCCCGTGGGTGTAATGTAATCTGCAGAAGCGAGGCATTCCGCCTCGCTCCCGAGTGGAAGCCGACTCCATGGCTCCGGCACCCCAGCGCTTCCAGCACCCACAGGCTCCCTAGGCCCCCGGAAGCCCCGCCGCCTATGCCAGCCGCCTGTGCCCACCACTGAATCCGACAACCCGTCACGACCCTAACTGTCCGCGCCCACCTCAGCACTCAGCACACTGCGCTCCCATCCCCGGGTGTCTCCCCCTCCACGCACACACCACACCCGAGGGCGCAGGGTCGAAGAGAAACTGTGCAGCAGGAAGCCGACGCTCCGCTGCAGACATGCCCATGCATATTCCCCTAGGCAGAAACTTCGGCTCGCACTTTGTTTCTTTCTAGCTTCCTTTTTTCAAAAAGAGGGGAAAAGGCACATATAAAGAGAGCGTCTCCGCAAGCGCCGGCCCGGGAGCCGCAGGGTGGGTGCGTGGGGGTGCAAGCGAGGTAAGGGAAGCGCCGCCACCAGCCCGGGAGGGCGGCACACTTACCGCCTCGCTGCGAGTCCAGCAGTGCCTCGGAGGCGCTTCAGCGTTTCTTGGTGTGTGTCCCGAGCGGGACTCTTCCAGGAGCGCCAGGCAGGCAGGCAGGCAGGGCAAGGCGAGGCGAGGCAAGGCAAGGCAAGCAGGATGAGCTCACTGGAAGCAGGCAGCAACAGTCCCCGCCTTCCGCATTTCTCCCTCAGGCCGCCTTTCCCTGAACAGCCCGGCTCATGCTGGGGGAGGGGAGGGGAGGGGAGGGAGCTCCCAGGTTGCAATTGATGTCTCGCAGCTCCCCCCCCCCCCCCCCGCGGCTGGTCTGGACGGCTGGGTTGGGCTTAGACTCCTAAGCTCAAGCCAAGCCCCACTGGGCGCGGCCAGCTCACCGTGGCAACCGTGTTCCTTTTCTTCTCGGCTCCTGCCCGCGGCTTCTCCCCCACCTCCTCCTGGAGTGGCCAAAGTTCCTGTTGCTTGGAAAGAGGCAAAACCATCTGGGACCAATTAGCGGGAAGGGGCTCAGCAGGACGGCAGGGCAAGCCAGGCTGAGGGACCCGGCCTTTGGCATTCCCACCCCACCTTCCCTCCTTTTCCATAATCAACAATGCAAACTAGAAGTCAGTGGGGCGAGCGGGGGTGGGGTGCGGTGGGGAGACATGGCATTCAAATGGGCAGCAGAGCTACATGGAGTCCACCGGCAGAAAGGGGCAATATACCGCACTGGCATGTGTCTACTAGCAGGAAGACTGTATTTTTGTTCCTTTTGCTTGCCTTGTTGAAGGATAGCGCTCCTCATGGGGTTTGTTGCAACGGCCTGTTCTCCCGCGCCTGTGCAGCTCTGTCGTACCTGTGTTTGTGTTGCATGTTGCAATCCGCCGTGTGGCTTGCATGCTTGATAACCTCCAGAGTTCACTGCTTCTGTCAGAGTCGTACGGTTTTTGCTTTTCACCGGAGCTGTTCACACTATCAGAGGACTGTGTAATGATTGGAATTTAAAAGCAAAAGAAAATGTAAGCGTTGCTATTGGTATAATAGGATAATAAAATCTTGCTCTCATAAAGGCGTTTCGAGCATTGTTATAAAATTTAAGCTTCTGTATGTTATCTTCTGTGTTCAGGTGATTGGTGACTGCTGGATTTCTCGTTCTTCAAGTCAAATACATTTTAATGTTCTATGCACATTTTCTCAGGAATACAGGTTATTACATTTAGTGAAACCTGCTTCCCTAGTACTGTGCTATAAATTTGCTTTTTTAAAAAAGTTGAATTTTAAAATACAATATGACCTTGCCAACCTTTAAAAAAATAATTGTATTGTTGTTCTTCAGGGTGACATTCCCTGTGGAGGTTGTGTGTGTGTGTATTGGGAGGGGGGAGGTCATTCTTGCAGAGGGCAGACCAGAACCAAAATGGTTGGGCTACCCTCTTTCCCTTCATCCTCCTCTCCAACCACAAGACTTCCAAAGATCTGAGCAGATTCAAGCTTCTCCCTCCTGTCCTTTTCCCACTCCACCCTACTGAGCCCAAATTTGGTTGACTTCTCTTTCCTGTATCTGCTAGAGTTCTGATCACTTGCAGGATGCTTTTCTCTCCTCCTTCGATCACTCCATCTGTTTTGGCACTGCCTCCACCTGTTTTTCCCTCCCACATTCCTCTGTTTCTCATTTCCCCAACCTTCATTAAATTTGTCCAAGGATCACATGCTACTCACCCCTGTTTTAAGGCTAACAGAATATTATGTCTACTTTGATAAAGTGTTTTTGAAGAGGTAAATTCTTCTTTTAATTTTTGAGATCATATAACTTATCTATGCGTTGGACCATAAGGAAGGCTGAGTGCCAAAGAATTGAGGCCTTTGAATTGTGGTGCTGGAGGATACTCCTGTGAGTCCCCTGGACTGCAAGGAGATCAAACCAGTCAGTCTTAGAAGAGATCAACCCTGACTGCAGAAGGCCAGATACTGAAGAAGAAACTCAAATACTTTGGCCACCTAATGAGAAGGAAGGACTCCCTGGAGAAGAGCCTAATGCTGGGAACAATAGATGGCAAAAGAAGAAGGGGACGGCAGAGGATGAGGTGGCTAGATGGAGTCACTGAAGTAGTTGGTGTGAGCTTAGGTGGACTCCGGGGGATGGTGGAGGACAGGAAGGCCTGGAGGAATGTGGTCCATGGGGTCGCGATGGGTCGGGGATGACTTTGTGAATAACAACATAATAACATAATGAATAAATATCCTTCAGAATATCTTGTCCATGACATGACATTTGCTCAGGTCTTGTAAACTCAAGGTTGGAACTAACCTTATGGAATCAATCCATTACATGTTTTTCTCTTCCTCTTGTGCCTTCAGCTTTCCTTAGCATTATTGTCTTCTCCAGTGAGTCTTGTCATCTCATGATGTGTCTGAAGTATGACAGCTTCAGCTTCATAATTTTGACCTCAAGGCAAAGCTGGCTTGATTTGGCCTAGGACCCACTTGTTCATCTTTGAACAAGCATCAATGTTCTTCCTGTCACATTTCTTCATGGTCTAGTTTTCACACCATACTTGGTAGACAGGAGTACAACAGTGTGAATAAGCTTAGCCTTGATCCCGAGTGAAATGTCCTTCCTCCTTCATTGCTGCCCTTCTAGTCTTCTTCTAATTTCTTGGCTGCATTCTCGCTTTGAATTGATGATTGGACCAAGGTATGCGTAAACTTTCACCATTGCAATGTCTTCATTGCTGACAGTGAAGAAAGCGGACTAGAAGAAACGTGTGTGTTCAAAACATGGTGCTGGAGGACATCTTTGTGAATACCTTGGACTGACAGAAGGAAGGACATATGGGTCCTAGATCAAATCAAACCAGAACTTTGCCTGGAAGATGGATCAATTCCATAAAGGAAGCCACAGTCTCTTCCTACGAGAGTGAATAGGGCTGTCAAGCACAGAGTACTTCAGAGTGCATTCATTCATAGGGTCACAGTACGTCAGAGACAACTTGACAGCTCAGCATAACAACAACAGAAGCAGTTGTAAAGCATAGAATAGCAGTTGGGTGGCAGAAGGAGAGAAGTGTTAGTTGTCTAACACACATGGCCACCTATAATCAGTCATTCCAGGATCTAGACCACACCTCCAGCTGCACCTCTGCTTTGTCACAGTGTAGTGACCCAGACATTCCTTATGTTTCCTTGTAGTGGGCTTACCAGAAGTTATATTATCATCAGTTGTGACTGGTTTAAGTCAGTTCTGCCTGCAGGTTTTTCACTTATCTATGTTCTATTACACTAGGAATTATTCTGTGTGCTGTCCTAGAGGGACTCATAGCACTGAAAGCTGCAATGAGAGTGTTTGTGTTAACCTGTTTGGTGCTGTGATGATGGCTGTGTTTCTCATTAGTGGTGAAACAGTCATTACTTAGAATGAAACTAGTATTTTCTCCTGCCCTACCACCACCACCAAGAACTGACACTCTTCTTCTTGTGAGATCTTCACTCTGAAATCTCAACAGATGTTCTAACATCTAGTAATTTTAATAATCTAATATGTACAGTTGCTCAGTTCTCTGCACTTCTACCCACAGTTCAGCTGCAAAGACCCCTCCACCTGCATTTTCTTAACTCATTCAGCTATCTAACTTAAACTCTCTTAACATTTGAAGCCAAAAGGTGCAACCTCCAAACAAAGGCAATGATACTGAAAAGTAGAATACAATTAAAAATGACAGACTTTTGTTATGCAGATTATTATACAGTTAATCCACTACTCTTAATTGAGCTTTGATAACCAAATACTCATTTGATTTTGCTGTGGATTTCATGTGTCTCTTGTTATACAAGTCAAATGCTGTATTATATGGGTTGTATCCCAAAAAAAGGCTCCATACCCACTTCCTGGAAATAAGTCTTATTTGACTCACTAGAATTTATTTATGAGTAGACATATATAGAATTCTATTGTAAATTAGCTGGACTTAGGTTCCACTGAAATCAATGGGACACATTAGTCACAACTCAACATTAATCTTAGTGCAAGCTAAGTTAAATTAACTGTGGATCCAACTCTTTGTGTAAAGAATAGAGGGAAATAGCACAAATCTTGTTTATATAAATGTCATAGAAATATTCAGAAAAAATATGAGCTCATCATAATAATTAACATTTAGATAAGTAAAGATACTTGAGTGTCAAATAGCAATTGCCAACATTGATAAGATTCTTTCACATCACACAGAAAGATGGAAACTCAAGTAGTCCAACAAACCCTGATGGCTGGAAAATACTGAAAAGTTTACTGATAAAGAAAACCCTTTGCTTGAAACCTTGGATATGAAATCATCATATAGTGGTGACCAGAACTCTGGAACAAAATGTCAGGGTTGTTCATTCCAAACCAGCTTTAATTGACAAGGGGAAAGGAATCTGCAATGGGAGCTTGGGCCAGGATTACAAATCTGAAAATAGACAAGGCGCAGAAGCATGTTTAAATGCAATATTCAGAAAAGGAAATTTCCAGTAGCAACCTGAAATGTATCTGTCCATAGAGCATGTAAGTTACAACACTGGATAAGCATTACAAACGGAGTGCCTATACTGTGTCAGCCAGCTGGTCCAATCTCAATTAGTATTCCCTACACTGACTGGCAGCAGTTCTCCTGAGCTAGAGGCAGGGGTCTTTCCGACCTAGAAAGCGTGAGGACTGGTTCTGTGACTACTGAAATGCAAAGCCTGTAGTCTGTCACTTAGCTGTACTGGAAATGCCATAGCAATCTTAAATTCAGTTAATTTCTCTATGGAGAGTCTGTGTGAACTTTGCCAGAGAAGGTTGTTAATGAACTGTATATACTTCCAGTTTTGTTGCAGGATTGAGAATAAATGCTTTTTTTTTTTTTTTTTGGTTATCCACTACTTAATTTCTGTGTGGTGCTATGGGATAGCAGAATACAGTGGTACCTCAACTCACAAACACCTCAGTTCATGACCAAATCGGGTCGCAAACAGAAATTTTAGCAGACTTTTGCCTCAGGCCACGAACTCTGCATTGGGTGATGATTGCAATCATGCCAGTGGGGCGGAGATGGCCGCGATCGCACTCGTGCAGAGAAAAGAGGCACAATCGCGGTCATGTTCGGGGGGGGGGAGGAGATGGCCGTGATCGCACCCGTCTTCCCTGCATGAGCGTGACTGTGAACACACCTGTCTTCTCTGCATGATTGTGCTGGGGGCGGGGGGGGGGAGATGGCTGCAATTGGAGTCACGCTCGTGCAGGGAA
Organism: Varanus komodoensis; assembly: GCF_004798865.1. NCBI lineage: Eukaryota > Metazoa > Chordata > Lepidosauria > Squamata > Varanidae > Varanus > Varanus komodoensis. The sequence continues at coordinate 34,887,837 of NW_025336598.1, forward strand.
GATGGGTGTGATCGCAGTCGTGCTCGGGGGGGGGGGGGTGGGCCCCATTCCCGCCCACCTTCCCTGCACAAGCATGATCGCGATCACGGTCATCTCCCCCACCCCCAAGCACAATCGCTATTGCACAATTATCATTTGGACTCTCCCTCCAAACAATAACCTCCCACTCACCTAGGTTAGTGTTCTCTACTGTACTGCACAGTACTTTGTTACTTTGTTGTTCTTTGTAACTCTGTTGTTCTTTGTCACTTTGTTTCAAATTTTTGTGATTAAAAATGGTTACAGAATGGATTAACCTTATTTACACTGAACCTTATGGGGAAATTTGACTTGGTTCACAACCAATTTGGGTCACGACCAGAGTCCTGGAATGGATTAAGTTCGTGAGCGAAGGTACCATTGTAGTACAAACACAGAAATGAAAACAGCAGTTTAGTCGACTTTTGTGATTAAATGCTACATTTCCCCTGCTCCAAAAACAAAAATCACAAACAAACAAAACAACACCAATGGGTCACAACACCATCTAAAGAACCTGTAAACAACTGTGAGTAGGGAATGATAAACACATGATAGAGATCTCACCTCAACAAAAAAACTCTGTAAAACACCTACATGCAGGAAGCTCATGGCTGCTTAGACTGGTTAATGTCAGTGCTGCTTCCATTCTGAAAAGCTGCAAGTGGAGAAATCCTATTGGAGAATTGGCCCTCTCCATCTATCAAACCAACTTCATGTCTCCTTAACAAATAGACAAAAATGGCCTTGGCCTAAAGTCATGTGGCCCTCAGGATCATCTAAGAGTCTTGTAATGCAGCAGTCTGTCCTCTACATTGACTCTGGTTCCGTGCACCAACTGCAAACACAGGCCCACAGACTTTTCCCATGGAAAAAGGTTCTTCATCCCTCATTTACAAGATCATTTATCTTGGGAAAAACAACACTATCCTCTTATTTGTTTACATATTCTAAGGGATACTCAGGATGAAATGATCTGATAGAGACAAGATTAGAAGCTCCTGACTCATCTCCCTTTCATCCTGTGTTGATAGATCATATAAACAAAAGAAGTACTGTTATCTCTGGTTGGGAGAGTTTAGGTAGGCCTGTGAGGAACTGAGGGGGTGTGGCTGAAATACTTGGGAATTTCTTGTTCACTTAATCAGTGAAAGGTTGTCACAGGTTAACCCTAAGATAGCAAGATCTTTAATATCTAAAATGTATCCAACAGTTTAGATTCACCTGTCTAAACTGAAGTTCTTAAGAGAATAATTCATTTCTCTTTTGAGTGCTCAAGATGGTGTCTGGGTTTTCTGGCACTTCACTGTACCTTCTTTGTCTCTGACACCTGGGACTAGTTAACATGGCTTCAAATCCAGCAGACGGATCAGGAAAGATCCTTCACCATGCTCTTTCACTAAGGAAAGAATCATCATTGGTTTAGGCTTGGTGAACTGAATGTACAAGACATCAGTCAGATTTAAGTCCACTGTGAACCTTGCAAACTTGTTGTTTTAACCAATAAATACTTCCTGAAGTTATTCTGCCTGTTAATCCAGTACTGTAATACTTCTGATGGCATCACGAACAAAACTCTTGCTGTCTTCAGTAGCTTCCTCATGGGAGAAGCCAAATCCACAGCTGTTCCCTCACTTAGGATCTCTCTCTCCCCTGCCCCTTACTCTGATTTATTCAGATAATTTGTCTGAGCCAAATGGCTTTCTGAGCTTTCTTTAATGGCAGTTATGTCTGCTTCCAGATTCTCAAATTTCCCCTCTGAAGATTGAAAAGTTTTCAGAGATCTGTTCAAGTTATCAACAGCCACAGCCGGAGCTTGGAATGACAGCAACAAAAGGGAGCTCCAGCCCTGGGACTTTAGAAACCTTCCTCTCTCCCCCTCCTTCATGCCTCCCACAACATCTTTGTTCCTGGTCATTTATTTTCACTAGTTTCTACTATGGTTTCTGGTTACCAAACGTAGTTGCTGTTTTGGTTACATTCCTTTGTTGGGGCTATTTCAATTAGGAACTGGTCATTTAAAAAAGAACTCCTCTTCTTGTGCTGCCCAGCCTATCAGAAGCTAATTTTGTCCAGTATAAGAGGTTGTTGCTGACTTAAGTGATAGCACTCAAAGGCGAAAGATTGTCAGTTTTGGTCTAGCACAAGCAGCTGCCCCATAAGGGTTTTTTTCTGGAGGGAGGTATGAGTAGAGAGCATTGCATATAGATTCTAAAACAATGGAGCGTTCATGAGATACAGCTGCTTCTTGGGCCATGTTTGCACAAAAACTTCCCACGCTCCCTGTTTGGTTGCATACCATGCAACTGGAAATGTGGGAACCAGTGGTGGTGGAGGTACATTTCTGCGAGGCAAAGACCTGCAGATCTTTCTGCCACAAGATTTTATCTGTCCCTACTGACTTTGCGGTTTTGTTCCTCTGCCTGGCAGCCTGTATCTAGAGAATGTCTGGCATGAGACTATCCAAGAGACCATCCAGAGAAAGCCTCCTCCTACTTTTTTTAGCCTGTCCCCTTTAAGTAAGAATGTTCACTGTAGTCCTCAGAGCTGTCTCAAGACATTTTACTGCCTGCGGTGGAGGCTGAGCCATACTTTATCACAAGAACTGCAGGCCTGCTGGCCAAATCCATCCCTCTGGTATTTCCTAGAAGGTTGTGCCTCTTCATTTGGCTTAACCTCTTTTCCCCCATCTAACCAACTGCTTTGTGATTTTTCCACTGTTGCCCTGTTTTTTCCTTCTTTCTAAGAAGCCAAAATGCCTCTCCTAAGCAATAAGAGCACTGAGCTAAAATATGCTGGTATTTTTTGTATTTGGCCCCATCACTGCTCACTTTGCCATCAGCCACCACTGAAACGTGGTCCCCAACCTCTTCTCCAAAACAAAATTCAGACCTTGGTGTAAACAACCTTCCTCCGTCCAGCATTAAGAAGTATTGCTGCATCATCCAGGCAGAAACTGATGTCATCATATAGCAACCCTTCCCTTGATGTGCACCCGAAATGTCTCTTCACCTTCAGTCTCTTCACCAGACTACACAACGGGCTCAACCCTGGTAATTCCTTAAGTCTTTTGTACAGCTTTCCCCAACCTGACATCCTCCAGATGTGATGGACTGCTGGCCAGGAATGATGGGAGCTGAAGACCCAACACATTTGGAGGGTGTCAGGTTGCTTTAGTCGTTAGATGTTAACATGAGAGATGGCTGTAAATGGGAAAGAACACACCAGTAGGGTTAGATACAATGCATACATTCAATTTTTCCTGCATGGCAATAGGAAAAGCCAAGTGCAACAGACTTTTTCACAAATGTGACACTAGAACTTGCTTTTCTACAACCTGTTCACAAAGTCGCCCCATTTAGGAGTCATTTGTGTAGACAATTAGGTCCTTCTCAACCACCATCAAGTCTGTGTTTTCCACACTATGATAGGTCAGTGGAGCTTGCTACACCTGGTGGTTTTTAAATCATAGAAAACAGGCAAAGGAGAACAGCAAGAGATGGAAGCACTTGAGTAATGTGTCCTCTCACCAACATCCCTGTGGCCTCTATCATCTTCTTTGCTCCTCTTTATCCACAAAGCAGCTGAGTAGAGATAGAGGACCCATGACTGAGCAACCACATGGATCCCAAGAGTTGGATTCTTTGTCTCAGAAATAGGCAACCTAGGTTTGGACTACAACTCTCATCACTCCCAGCCGATGCAGCCAATTGACAGGAATTATTGGAGCAGTAGTCCAAAATATCTGGAGGGTGTCAGAATGCCTATTCTTACTTCAGCTAATTCCAGCTGTCAGGTTTGATCTCTTAACACCATAAGAACACCCACGCTGAATCAAACCAGTGTTCTATTCTGATCTAGCATTCTGTTCCTTATAGCGGCCAACAAATTGTCTATGGAAGTCCATAAGCAAGATACAAATGCATTGGCACTTCCCACTCCACTCATGTTTCCCCACAACTGACATTGAGAGATACACTGCCTTTGATACCGCAGGTAATGCATAGCAATCATGACTCATAATCTTATCCTCCATCCTCTTTCAGAGCCTCCACCTCCCCTGAGCTCCACTGAGCCAAGGAAAGAACTCTGTGGCTTGGAAAATGACCTCCACCCCCAGCTCAGGGTTCCACAAAGTGGTGGAAAGACAGTAGGTCACTGACAAGCTCCTGGTCCGTCCACCCCAGAAACTGTAGAGAAGAAGTTCTTGGATTTAGCTTCAGGGACCAGCTGTCTAAGGTAAGCAGTAATTAATTTTCCTACAATCAAGTAGAAAACTGCACTGTGTGAAGAAATGTTGGATTTGTGCCATAAACTGCACAGAACTAACTATTTAGTGAGCTGATTTGCCTGTAATATTAATAAAGGTGTAGGATCTTGTTTTGGAAATATGCAAATCTATTGGTTCCTGTTGTAATATTTCCTCTTATGGAGGTGAATGGCTAGCAAGAGATATTGTAATGAAAGGTGCATGCAAATACAATGATTCACATTTTAAAAATTAGTTTTCTTTTTTACTTTACTGTGATTTCCATTCTGGATATGCACACTTTTGCCCAACCAGTTCTTCCTCTACATTTGAATTCAGTAGCTGTGCATACAAAGTGTGTTTGTGTGTCTGTGGAACATGAAATGTGTGTCAGCCAAGAGTGATTTGTCAGGAAGCCGGCCTCTGCATGGAGCTGCTCCTGAACTGGAGCACAGTTCTTCAGAGAAGAGGCTGCTGGTAAATTGTGCATTCATGGTGCCCCACCATAACACGCTTCTGCAAGGCATTTGGAGAAGGAGGAATTACAAAAGCCACCGGAATGTGCACCTTGTGGGGAAAAACTGCATGCATGTAGGTAGCAGCTTTCCTATGGTGTGTTCCTCACATTTTCTATTTTTAAAAGCTCAGGATGAACCAAGATGAGCCCCAGATAATTATGAGAAAAGAACTTCAGAAGAAAAATAACAGGAAGGAGAAGCAGATATATGATACTGCATCTTACAAAGTGGCAAGGAATTCAGAAGGCTGAAGAAGCATAAATTAAATTTACTGTCCCACAGCTATAGATGTATGAGATTTTTAGAATGCTTTATTTCACTGTGATGGGCCACTCAGAAGTTAACATTCATTCCCTTCTTTTGTCATTTTTAAAATGGAAAGGGAAATAAATGTTACCCTTCCTTTCTTTTTTCCTTTCTTACTCCAGGGCATCAAAAATACAACAAGTGGTAGTAAACATCATTTGGAAAAGGACAAGAAATTAAGCAGCACTACATGGCTGATGGAAGGATAGTGATTCATGATGGCATATAGACAGAGACTGCAGATATACAAAACTATAAACCAGGATTCCTGACTTATCCCAGCTTACCACATATTAGTACCCTATCCAGCTGCCATTCATATGAGCAGGTGCGTGAAGAAGTTTATTGTTTGCTTACAAATCTTGGTTTATTTGGGAGCAACAACTAGGATTCCCACATGAGACATAAAGTTAAGTCAACATTTCTGATTCAGGAGCAGAATATAAAGGGTCTGCAAGCATCCATTCACAAAACACCGGGAATCCTCTCCTTACCATTATGAACCTATGATCTTATCCACAGATACTTAGCCGAAAAAAAATGAAGGGCTATGATAGGCAAAAATATCTTTCCCCTTTGGCTCCACAGATTCCACAATATGTATTACATTTACAGAATATAGGGAAATGAAGTGGTAAAATAGAAAAAGCCACCTTCTTGCAATGTATTAACTCCTAGTAAGGCCTAATTCTTTATGTAATTGCACTTACTCCTACTCTATTCACACATTTTTTGTATATTCACATTCTTCATAGTCTGGAATCCTGCTATATCTTTCAACAATACTGAGCTTATTAGATAGGTATATAGATATAGATCATTATTACATTATCGAACCACAACTATATTCTCTGTGAATGCTTTGTATTAAGTACTCTTACTCTCATGAACGCTGGGAGAATCTGATACGTTCTGCCTAGCAATGACTTGCCTGGGTGAGAATTTGAACACAGCTTTCTTGAGCAGTTCTGTTCCCATGTTCTAGGTCAGCCAACCCACCCCTGAAACTGTGAGGGGCCCACATCAGGTGATGGAGCCAGAACAGCAGCAAGTGCTGGCACACGGTGCCCCACGCCTCTCAATTAGCACGGGGCACTATTTCCCCACCGTGCTCTCAAGAGCACTGCCAGCCACTCACCTGTTGTGACATTAGCTGCAGTTTTTCCTATCCGAAGTAGCCATCCATCTTCTGATTGAGAGTCTCATGATCAAAAGTGGCTGCGAGGCTCTCAGGCCACCTGAGAGGCTGCATTGTCTGACCCTGTACCTTTAAAAGACCAGGACAGCAGCAGTGGTAGCAAAGTTTAGGGGTGCAGGACAGGAGATTGGGAGGGGATGCCATGCGGTGGCAGAGAGAAGGGGCTAGACTGAGACTTGGGAAGCAGGAAGTGGTGCAAGGCAGGGACACACATTCCCTCAGCAGTTTCTTGTGAATTCCAAGGTACAGACTTATCAGTTGAACACAGAAGCAAGGGGTCCACTCTGGTCAGGAGAAGTAAAGAGGGAAGATAGTTGTGCAAAGGCAAGGCAAGGCAAGAACAAGACCTCAACAATACTTGGCAGCACAATCAAGTACATATATGTCTACTTAGAATAAGTCCTGTTGCGTTCAATGGGACTTAAGGTGTTTCAAGATGGAGGACTTCTGGCATGACCAGTTAAACACACTGTGCGTCCATTCCTTCTTTCCATCCTTAACAAATTTTCTCTAGTAAGAAAAAAGACAAATAGCAATAGGAAAATATGGGAGACTTACCAAATGGAAAACAGCAATATTTGGTTCCCCTTTAAAATTTGGTGAATGGGGCAGAGTAATTGCATAATAAATATCTGGTGAGGAAGCACCAATACTGTCACAGGAATGGCTATAAGACTACAGACTGAGTCTAATAAAATGTTTTACTGCTGTATTGTTCCTTCTTTGGGGACAATCTGAGAGAATGGACTTCTTGGCTCTATTATTCTCAGACTGCCCTAGAAGAAGGAACAGTTACATTCCCAGAACTCATTAGCTTTAATAAACACAAGCATTTTGTTTCTTTCTTGCTTTCCTGCTATTCCTGTAATATGATTGTCATTCTGCAGAAATTATCAGGTAAATCATTTTATGGCACAGAGATACATATTACCAGCTGTTAACATCTGTAGGTCAAAGGAATTTTAAAGACAGAGGATCACTGGCTAGTTAAAAAAAACACACATTGGCAACATTACAATGGCAGTAGTTGCGCCACTTGGAGCATACAGGAATATCCTGTAAGCAGGTGCCAAACCTGACACCAGAGCAATTGTCCTGGAGCAGTTGGGACAGAAATCCCTGTGCACTTTCATCATCATAATCCTAGATTATGGTCTGAAGGCACATAAGGCATCCACCATGTTGAGTCTAAATAAGCAGGTCGGGGGCCAGCCTGAGCATAGAGGGGAGACTGCTTGTAGCCACTTGGGAGTTCCACAATGGGAGAAGGTGGGACATAAATATAAAGCAATCCTTAGCACCCTTTGCACACCACCAGTCCCCCTGTCCCTGAAGGAGCAGCTCTGAGGCCCAGGAGAAGCAAGTATAGGGCCCTAGCAGCACTGCTGAGATCTACCATAGGGGCTGGTGAGAAGGGCCAGTAACCATAAGGGTGGACACTTAGTAACCTGCCAAAAGGGGAAATGCATCACCAAAAGAGGGGTTTGCACATGCTAATTTATATATAAAAATGCAAACTGAGACACAATTATTGTAATTTAAATAGAAACCACGCATTTCAGAACAGTGTAAAAGACTGTGAGCAGGTGAACTGTTTTGTCTGCTATCCTGGTCTTGACTGTGGACTTCAGTGCTTCTGCTTTCTCTTCCTGTGGGCCTTTGTCTTTAAATCGGAATGGGAAAGGAGAGCCCTTCCAACAGAGAACCGGCCTTTGGCAGCCCTTCAAATGGATGCTGTAACCTTTCCTTGTAGGGGAATCTCCTGGAGGATAACTTTCTATTTTGCTGATTACTGCTAATGTGCAGGTACCTAGCTGCCCATTGGAAAATAGGAGCACTTGCACATTATCTGCTTTGCAGTTAATAGCATCTCTAGGAGGGCAGTCTGGATTGCAGCCATGGCACAGGCCTCCTCCCTCCCTGATTGCTGTAGCCCCGGGACTGCTTTTAGCACAAGAAATTATTGCTTATTTAGCGCAAGAAGCAGTATCTCCTGATCTTCCTGTGTCTCCCAAATCATGTTTTATTTGGCCATTAGCCACTATGTTTTAGCACATGGATATTCCAATGCAAACAAGAGCTATTCATTGGTTTTAGACACTCCTAAGCTTTATGTTTGTGCAAGGTTCATGGGACACAGTGTGCACAACATAAAAAGTCAAATAAAATGCAGTATTTTAAACAGGGTATCTGCAGTTTCCATCTAGAATTCCTGCTTCCTAATAGGGATTGAGCAGAGCCAAGTGATTTTAATAAGCAGCAAATTTCACTTTTTCCTTCCAGAAAATCTACAAACGTAAATAATAATGCTGATAATCTTCAACGTTTTGCGAAGTTACAAGAAATGGAAATGCTGATCTTATGGAAAATGTACATTACTGTAAATAACTTTGTTCAAGTGGACAAACTGTGGCTACAGAAAATTGGCAGAGTTACAGCCTCTCTTTTCACTGTTAATTTGCAATCCGCTGCTGTTGCAGGCTAGGCCCATGTAGACATGTGTTCAGATTTTTGATAAGTCTGAAGAGAAGACAATGTTAAAGCTGCCTGATGTTGCTCTGATTAATTTTAGGTCTCCCAGGGATTATGTGTAGTAATCACAAGTATTTTACTAAATATACACTGTGTGACTTTATTATCCATCACACACACACACAGAGTGGATGGGGAATGTGTTTGCGGGTGTGCCAGTGGATCTGGGGTGAGAAGGGGCACAAAAGTCTTCTTTTGTGAGACACTGGTCTTGCCCTGGAGGAAGCCAAAGACTGTGCGTTCCTACAAGTGTCTAACAAGGGTGAGGACCTGCTAGAAAGCTACTGCTGCTCCCTCCTCCTCCCTTCCTGTCAGCTCCTTCCCCTCTGCCCTCTGCATCAACAGGTAGGCTGTGCAGCAAGTTCGGTTTGCGTGTAGATCTCCATGCAGGTGAAGGGAAACAGAGGTTCACGGTGTCATGCAATCAAGTTCAGGGCTTTGCAATGTACCATCTGAGGGAGCTTTGCAGCACTCAGTGTGCGGAGGAGCCTGCCTGAACCAGGGGACTTTGCATTTTTTCAATTAAAAATGAAATGCTGAATTTAAAAAAAAAATTACAATTAGTTTTGCTAGCCACTTTTCTGCTGTGGTAGTCCCAGAAGGAAAGTGGCTGGTGGGGCACTTTGGATTAGTTAGCAAATATTTTGCACAGGGGACCCAAGTGGGCACTCTGTGATGGGTGGGCAGGCCGCAGCCACTGCCGTAGTACCTGGGAAGCATGGCTGGTTGCAGTGGTGACAGGCAGCCCTCAAGACTGTGGATGGAGGGGGGCATGTGGTTTATCTCCCCTTTAATCCATCTGGACAGGTTCTCACCTTGAGTCGCGGGAGGAACAACTTTGATTATTTTGAGTGAGAAAGATCTATTTGATTTGGGTTCTAGTCCTTGAACACTTATGGTATAATAAATCTGCAAAGTCCTTAAGGTGCCCTAAGCCCCATGTTGTTTTTCTGAGTTTTAAGTCTGAAGTGTCAGTTTCTGTCTCATAAGACAGAACCACCAGTTGGCTTCTAGAACAGAACAGAAGGGGGATCATCTTGTCCTTCATCTCTGGTAACAGAATGTATCAGGCCAACACCATTTAGAAGTCAGAAGAATAAATAGGTTTCCAGAACAGGACAGATTTGCAGGACTGAGTGCACCTCTTCCCAGCATTTTTAGTAATTAGGTATAAGGGAGATTTTTTGTTACATGCAGTTCCTTCCCCAGCTGCTGTTAAAGTTGAAGATGCTGCTAGAAGCAAAGTCTGATTCTTTACCATGATTAAAGCAAGGCTGGCTAGCACTGAAGGACAAAATGGGGAATATCTCAGGAAATGAAAAACTATCAAAATCACACATTGTACTATGTATACATGCATGCATGTAAGTATTGATTTGTTTGGAAGATGCCCATCAGCATCATGCCATTTTAGTGGCATTTAATTTGAATTCAGAAAAGAGAATGATATTTCCCTAACCTGACCATGGGTTATATATACCTTGATTCCTGGGCTGCAAATAATTGGGAAGATAGGGTTCCATGTTACTATGTATTTTTTTATTGGAAAAATTTTTACCCATGGAGACTTAGCAGTTGTAATTTAGCTTATTGGTGTATTGGTGTGTTTGCGTTGTTCTTGGGTTTTTGTTTTTTTGTTTTTTGAAGCTTTTCTGCAAATCTGAAGTTTTTATCTGGCTTATATGTTATTGTTAAAAACATATATGTCCTTCATTAAAATATTTATAAAAAATTTAGTTTCCAATGTTTGTTATTTTGCAATTTCTGCATAACCATTTAATCTTTTAACATGAAATGAAAAGTGATTAATCCATTTATAAATTAGGAAAATAGATAAATAAAATATATAGGTACAAGGAACATAAGAGATACAACTAAGATTGTTCCTTCCTGAATAAATCATAAATAAATAAATCCAATGGCATGCTCTGAAATCATATGATACAATAATTCTGCAGAAGCTAAGCTTGCCTGCATCTGGCCTGAATTGCAGACTGCCTGAGAATTCCATATATGCTGCCTTAAGTTCCATTATGGGAGAAAGACAAGAAGATATCAAAGATGAAATAGTAAAAATGAATGGAAGCAATGGTGAGTTGATATATCTCTGTTTTGGGTGAAAAAACAAACAAACCCTGATACTTAGAAATCCATCACCATGTGAATAACCATCCACACTTGTACATTCTCGTCTCCCCATGTTGCCCCTGCATGACCACAAGCCACCAAATGATTCCAGAATCTGCTCCAATCACACACTGAAGATTTCAGTGATATACTCAGTGGACAGAAACAACTGGATTCTACCCAAAGGTTGGAAGTCCAAGATACAACATGAATTAGAAGACCAGCACAATAATATTCTTGAATCAGCAGTCAGTGTGTGTGTGAAGTTGTGCAGGAGGGAATCCTGAAATGCACAAGACAAGGCTAACCTATCTGAAGCCCTCTGATGAGATCTTCAAACAATTGGCACTACTACTTTTTTGCAGTAAAGCTGTCATAGGCCTAAGAACGGCCTAGACCACTCCACTGCTTTCTGGTTCCCTTGATAGATCCCATATCTATCCCTATCCCCACTGAATTTATATGCTTAGCTAAGTATCAGATAGGGTGACCTCTAGGCTGTGCTGGTGATGGAGAGGCTCAACACAAAATAAAAAGCAGAAACTTAATTAAAAAGCAACTTCACATTCATAGTTATCATAAGTAGACATTGTAGATTTATCTCCCTGATTCTGAAACTTTATCCCCTTGTCATTACTTGAATGCCAGCTCAATGCAATAGTATTTCACTTTCAATCTGATAACTCCAAGGATTAACCATGACCAAATTGGACTATGCAACTTAATAATTATGCAAGGTGTACAGTTTCAAAGTATGTGAAAATGGCATCCGTTTCAGGATTAAACTTAGAGAAGGCCCATAAAGGTGCAGGTGAACGAACAAGGAATCACAATGTACCTTTTCACAAAACTTTGAAATAAGGTAGCCCACATGCAATTTACAGCCAGAGACTTAAAAACAGAACAGGGGAGGTTGAATTTTTAATCTAGTTAAAATTAACCCATTATACTAATTGAGATTGTGATGGTGAACAGCTACCACCACTATAAAGGACTGTGCAAGTGCATACTTAGTGAGTGAATTGTCTGCTGGCCAGGACGGACACATCCTCAATACCCATGCCAAATGTCCTATTGTTGGGACTGAGAAAGATGGCTGCTTCGGGGGCTCATTCTCAAGGACTACTGGCTGGGCTTCAGAAGAATCAGAATTAGAATGTGAAGCAGAACTGGGGGAGCCTGGGAATGTGGGCCGAGCTGAGCCTCTGAGATGATGGACGCAAAGGCACTTATTTCAAGGCCAGACTGCCCAGGTGGGGAGGCAGTTGCTGGGCATAACCAAGATGTACAGTTGGTGGGAGGAGACGGAGAATTTCTCAAACACAGACAAGATGGGCATGGCTCTTGACCTTATAACACATCACCAGCAGAGGAGGGTGGCCAAGTTAGAGGACCAGTGCACAGAAAGGAGGTGTGCTTGCTTTCAGAAGGGATGGGGCCCATGCAAGCTCCTAAGGAGAGTTGCTGGAGGTGATTACTAGACTGGGCTTGACAAACTGCTCCGTACATTGTCAGAGATTCACTCTGGGTGTTTTGTGCTTTTTGGTCAATAAAGAATGTTTTGCAAGGAAAAGTCTTTTGAATGCATGAAGAGGGAATCCCAGCTCACAACACCTATTATCTTCTTGCCAACCCCCATCCACAGACCTTGGGATTGAATACAAATTTCCCTTGTTTCCAGAATGCTTCCAATGATGGAACTGAGAGTGATCACTGGCACAGATAGTGGCTCCTAAGCTAGAAAATTATTATTAACTCAATCTGGGAGTGCATATCTTTGGAAAACATTATGTTAACATGGCTCCTGACATTACAAGGCTGGTGCTTTAAAGTATGAAAAAAATAGCATTTATTGTCATGATGAATTTCAATTCTCTACTGCCTGTAGCCAAAGCCAGTCATATAGTATTCTCCACCTTACCTTTCAACCTCATACCAGAAGAAAATGATTATTCTACCTTATTAAAATGTTTCACATAGGAGTGGGCAACTTGTAGCTTTCCCGATATCTTGGTCTACAGCTTCCATAAGCTCTAGCCAACAGAGCCAATGTTGATATGATGAAGGCCAAAACTTCTGGCCAAACCAATTGCCCATACCTGAATTAGGATGATCACATGGGAAGGAGAACAGGCCTTCCATACTGTAATATTGTTTAGAAGAGGGGATTTTTGAAGATGTGAGATCCCTTGTTTACAGATCTACAAAGGGTATAGGAGCCTTAGTCCTGTGCAGCTCATTATATCAATTATAAAGAGCTGAAAAAGGTTAACATTTCCCATGACTATCATCATTTCTTCTGGATTCCTCTCTCTCCAAAAATAGATAAATAGCTGTTGTGAGCTTTTTTCAGTAGGGAAAGAAGTCAGAACAAATCATGCATGCATTACACAAGGCTTTTTAATTATGTACACACATTGTGGAATTCTGCCATTTATTTAAAAATTAATGTCGTGTTGTTGGTGCTTTGGCAGAGCAGATATTCCACACTCCTGAAGAAAAACAGAAAGGGAAAATTATAGCATACTATTTCAATCTAATTTAAGCTATCTAGAACACAAACACGCTTGATCATAGTTTTCTACAAGGAGTGCTGAGTAGATGGGACAAAACTGGCCCATTTTGAGAGGAGGGCTTTTGATTTAGTGCAGCACAGGAACATTTTCCTGTATGTGATCTATGAGCACCTCCCCCTTTTATTGCCTGCTGCTTGAAGAAAATTGCTATCTGCTTTTGATTATTTCAGGCTGCTGGCTGTCAGAGTTAATTTATTTGTCAATCAGTTCTGATGCTGCTGGGTGGTTACTGTGAAACTAATTATTGTCAGAAAGCTCAGGGGATTCCACACAGACATGCTTTTTGAATGTCACTTTTTAAAAATAGAAGAAACATATAGAACAAGCTTGAGCTGGGCCACACGCAGCAAGGAAGACAAATGTGCCATGAGTTCTTAACTGTTCTCCTTTTCGTTCTTTGGATTTGCTTAGGCAACATTATATCACAGTGCATGACCTTGTGGGAGAGGCTCTCCACTGCTTCCCTTGTGCTGCCTTTAAAGTCTCTAATTCAGAAGGGCTACAGAGGTGTGTTGAGTATGTATCCGCCCAGGCCTCCTTGGAGAGCTGGCACGGCCCAGCTCTCTGGCGGGACCTGTGGCTGGTACCTACCCCAGATCTCCATTTTCTGGTACTCTTGAGGGGGTGGGGTGCACACACTACGCTGCATGGCATTCACATTTTCCTAGACGGTTGTGAGAATCTGCCTCTCTTTGGTGGTCAATTTTTGCAAGCATGGAGGGTGGCAGAGATGCATGTTTCAGCCTCATACCCAGAGCCAGCATCAAGCACAGTCATGGTTGGGCCCCTGCTGAAACCCACAGGAAAGGCTCCCGGGAGCCACACCATCTGTGCATCATGGCCACCTGCTTGTTCACCTGCTTCTTACCATGGCCTCCGTGGTGATGACAGTAGCTGCTCCTGCCCAACTGCTCCGTGGCTGTCAAGGACGCAAGCAGGGGCAATGCAGACGGAGGAAGAGGAGGAGGAGCAAGAGCAGAAGGTGACGATGGCAGGGAGCAGGTGGTCCCACGGAGAGAAGGGGCCCACTATAGGTATCGTGCAAGGGGCCTCGGAAACCTGGAGCCAGCACTGCCCATGTGCGTCACTCGCGACCTCCCCAAATTCACATGGTGTCCATAACTGTGTCTGGTTGAACAGGGTTGCCGAGTTCCACACAAGCAAGAACCCCAGTAGCGACATCAGGGCACAGCGACGGGTGCAGCCATAGCTTGTGCAGTTAAGCCTCAAGAGTTCTCGATACTGTGCTGGTGGCATAAACTGACCCTTTGTTGCCAGAAACAAAACCCACATTCTCTCTGGAACCAGGAGCTCCCCAGCACTAGAATTTGGGAGGGGGAGAAGTCAACCAGTATCCCACCCATGCACGGGGAGCTGGCCCACATCCATGTTCTTAGATCCCTAAAGAAATTATAAACCAGCCTAACAGCTTTCTAAAACTCGGCATACTACCAGAGGAATTCAGGGCAAAACTTCAGCAGACCTCATGGCAGACTTGGACTGATACTAACAGGCTTCCTGCAGGACTCCTCCCACCTAAACAAAGCCCTGCCCAGGGGCTGATGCAGCCCCAGCTGATGCCCAGGTATTTACCAATGCTTAAAAACATTATTCAGACTGCATGTGCACTGAATATAATGGAGGAAGGGGGTATGCTGTGGTGTCTTCGAGCCCCCATTTAAATGTATAGCAGAGTCTCTCTCCCCTACAGCAGAGTCCTCCTGGCATGGCTTTGCTCTGAGGCATTGTGGGAAATTTAAATGGTGGCTGAAGCTCAGCAGCACTCACTAGCACTGCTGCTCCAGCTGCCCATCCCCACCATTGCCTGCCAACGGGCGAGGTCCTCAAGGCTCATGGGGAAGAGGGGCTCAGGAGAACCCTCTCGAGCTTGGGGCCTGCTCAGCATCTAGAAAAGGAGTTGCCTGCATTTTGCAGGCATCACCTTTCCCAGATTCCTGGGGTCCTTGTTTAGTACATAAGCACTGAACTGAAAGCCAAGAAAGTGTCTTCTTATGCAACTGTTTATGCAACTGTTAAGCTTGCTGCAGAATCTTCTGAATTGCATTTATACTGACAATTTGTTGATGAGATGTTCCTACAGATCACATGAAACTCCCACACAAATTTTAATTCCAGGCATGGCCGTGTTTCTGCTTGGTCATGATATCCACATGATATCATGTGGATAATATAATTAATAGTCTTCACCTTGCTCTGAAAAAGTCCTGCTGTCTCTAGTCGCTGCTTATTTTTCCATTGAGAAAAAGTCCAGAATGGATTCATTCATAAGGAAAGGGTGACCCTCCCAGTTGCTGACAGGTAGCTTCTGAAACAATCACGTGTGTTACTGCATGCGCCAAGATCAATGTTCTCCCCAACTCACCCATGAAGCCTTTAAAATCACTGAACTGGAATTATTAATCCAGCAGAGCATATAAAACCCTGAGTGTTTCACCACCACTTTGTAAAAGAGAAACAGCAACCCTAAATCAGGAGCTAGCTGTGCAAATCTCTCGCGCTCGTTTCAGCAACAGCTCTGCATGTGCATCGAGCAAAGTTAGCATCAAGAGGTGATGGTGGTTTAAAGTTTCAAATCCAAAATAGCTGGATTTATCACCTATTCCTGCTTCCCTCAACCTGGTGCCATCCAGACGGGTTGACCTACAGTTCCCACCACCCCACCCAGCCACCCTGTCTGCTGGATGGGGATGGTGGGAGTTACAGTTCAGCACATCTGGAGGGTGCCCAGTTAGGGTAAGTCTGAGTTATTTCATGTCCTACCTTGCCCTGACAATTAGGCACATAGACAACTGTGTGCAAATTTCACAGGAGTCAACACCAGCAGGGATGTGTCAGGGTTTCCATTACCAGATCCAAACACTTACTGGGACTGGGACAATCTCCAGCAGCTTCTGATGTGTCTTCACTATCTACTCAGCAGAGCGGGCCTATCCATGGTTTTATCTGCACCCACCCACCTCCTTGTAGCAAGCCCTTTCTCCAGAACATCAAAGCCCAGCTCTGACGCCACGTGACTGTCCCAGACACATGTAGCGGTGCCTCTGCAATCTTGCCTTCCGGCCCTGGAGGCAATGGATTAACTCACCTTCTTTATGGAGCTGACTGGACCCTTTCTGAGCATAACCAGCAGCTATTCCCAGGGAAACTGGACTTTCGTCGCTTGATTATGTTCCTCGGTTCTCTGCTTCTTTTCTTGCTCTGTAAATCTTGTGCTCATCCCTGGATGTTTTGGAATAATCCCTTGCTTTCTGACTTGGGTGGGCCTCTGGGTTCTGTCTCTGTTCCTTCCATTCACATCTCAGTTCAGTGGAATAGCTTCTCCCAGGTCATAAGTATGCTTTTGGTTGATTAGGCTTCTATCTTTGGAATTCTGGATTAATGGGATCAGATCCAACTGAAACTCAGAATTGTTTTCCAGTATACATTTTTCTAGGGTGTGTAAACTGTTCACAGGTACATATATGTTATATTATCCATGTCTAGTTCTGGAGCACAGCCCCAGCACCCCCATTTTTCAAACATGGCTTTTCTCTTTAACATTCAGGTTAGCATTTCTGTTGTTCACAATGACAACCTGAAGAGTGGGGTAAAGGGAAGAACTCAGACAGAGGGATCTCAAGGCTGCGTATCAGAGTGACTATAAAAGGCCAGACTTGAACAGGATTCACTTTTAAATCAGAGCTCACAATGGCTCATGTGAACCATCTTTCGTTCAGTTTTAACTTGATTCTCCTGCAAATGGGTCACCTTTTTTGCCCCCACCTTCATTTGCCCCCACGCAAGAGAGAGCAGGCAGCTTGTAAACTAATTTAAAAGTAAACTTTTCATCCCAGTTCATAACCTGGTTAATCTTGAAGATTAATGTTTAAAACAGATACAGACATCCAGGGCATTAATCAATGTCCTTTATCCTCTCTGCATGAGTTGTGAAATCAACTCATTTAAGTTCAAGTGCTTGGATCTACACTGTTGTAGTTCAGGAAGAGAAAAGATTTCCAGTTGTTTGCTGCTATAACATTTAATCTGGGAGTGCAGGTAGCAGCTCTAGGCAGAAAGAAAGAAATGAAGCATAAAATCAGAATGTTATTTTCCCAGCAATCGTACAGACCCTACACAGTGCCTGAGGTGCCATAAAATGTGATACGGTCCTCCAAGCCTGGGAGCAGAGCTCTAGTCTTAGAGGAGACCCAACCATGGATATTCTCCCGGCCTCCTCAGCACCACAGAAGGCTCCCTGGTGGTTCCTGGGGAGCGAGGGGGAACAGGGAGGAGAGAGAGGAGGCTGCAGATCCAAAGGTCTCAAGCCACTCACTTGGCAGTGCATGCTCACTCAGCTCAGAAGATGGAGGACTGCAAAAGCCTCTGTTTTCCTCTCACTTTTTTTTTTTTAATTTTGTAGATTTAGAGCATGGGTCCTCAAACTACAGCCCGCGGGACAGATCCGGTCCATCACGCCCTTTCATCCGGCCCGCGCCGCCATCCGCCGCCTGCTTGCAGTGCGGGCTGGAGGCGGTGACTTGCTTGCTCGGAGATAGTTTTGGACTTGCTGGGAGATCTCCGAGCGAGCGAGTCGCCGCCACATGTGTCCAATGCCACCTTGCACGCGCCCAACGACACCTCGCCGGCCTGCGCACCCAGGCACCCCCCCCCACCGGCCCGCATGTGTAGCCTTTCAACTGGCCCCCTATTGAAAAAGTTTGAGGACCCAATTTAGAGGATCTTCCACAAGTAAAAATGTACATAACAGCAGTGACATGTTCAAACCCTTTACTCCAAGTCTCAAGCCTTTACTTTCAAGTCCAAGTTCAGGCTCAAGACATTTTTGAGTCAAGTCTCCAGAGCCAAGTTTAACAGCAAAAAGGGGGGTCGTGGTGGGCTGCGTGTGGGAGAACGGGAGTCTGGTAACGCCCCCCTCCCCACCATGTTCCCATCTGCCCTTCTCTCAGTGATGCATTGAATTCCTTTACTTGAACCACAATTTATTTCAACAAAGCTGTGCTGTAATTCGAATTTGGCTTTGAACTTATGCATTTGTTCGAAAAGAGCTGAAGCCTTCCCTTCCCTTCTGCGGATCACATCCCCCTCCGCCCTATTCCACCCCAGCAGCCTTGAAATGCCCTCCCTCCCACCGCCTCTGCTGCGCTTGTTCCAGCTGTCCAGTCTTGCCACATGGTAAGCCCTGGGGTGAATCAGTGGTAAAAAATGTGGAACTCTTGCATAGAGTCACTTGCTTCTTACTCTCAAGTCAAGTCGCTGATGCAACTTGGGAGCAAACCACTTGACTCAAGTCCCCAACACTGTGTAACAGTAGGAGGCATTTGAGACAACCCAACCTGACACCTTATCCAGGTCCAAGAAACAAAAACCTTTTCCAAGGCAGATGACCTGGCCAAGGTCACCTGTTGGACAAATGCAGGCCCTTAGCAAATCTATTCACTAGTATATTATCCAGGTGCCTGAACACTAAGACTCTTCCAGGATCCGTTTCAGAGCTGGGGATAAGCCATTATTGGATAGTCTGCAGACAATTGACAAGGGATCCCTCTGAAACCTCAATCCAAGCAAGGGGAGAGGGACCAGAGGAGATAAGCTTCCCTGAGAAAGGGGCAGGGAGAACAGGGCCGAGGAGCAAGTCTCACTATAAGTAAGGGAGTCTGAGGTAGAACCCAGGAGAGACTGACTGAGGTTTCTCTGGTACAGACACCCAGGCGTGGTTTTTCCCCAACCAAAGGAGGGAAGACCTCATGCAGGAGGCAAGAGAAGTTTGGCACAGACACAGTGGGTCTTCAGGAAACCACGAAGGCAGTTTAGGGCAGGGCTGTGCCAGCTAGACTGTATCGCCTTGTTTGCGCTCTGCCACTAATCTGCTGCTTTGAACTGCTTATTGTGCGTGCACAAAAACTGATTGGCTTCTTAAAGTCACTTATAGTGTGTGCTTCCCCACCCACACATTTCCATTTGGTATTCTTCATGAATCCTTAATACATCTTTCACCCTGTTTTCACCAAAACCCTGATTCTATGCAAAAGTAGGGGGGCTTACAAGAAGTATGCCATAGTTTGGGGTCACACAGTGCTCTTACAGCACTTGGGCTGCATGGAACCTGCAATCCAGCAGTGCTCCGCTAAGGACACAGCTGGACTGCAAAGCCCAACGGAAAGGACCCCAGTGGGGTCCTTGGATAGTTACCCCAAATGAAGCCAGAGTGCTTGGGCACTGGGGACACTGGCTTGCTTTACACTTGGTGGTGGCTATAACAGACCTGGTGCCCTCAGACGGGGTTGCCTGCAGGCACCAGGTCACCACAGCCACCTAAGGTTAATTTGATGAAATGCAAGTGCTGCTTTGAGGACAGACACCCAGGGACAACCTGGCTTCAGCTGCCCTGGCACCGATATTCCTCAAGTTAAATTACTGCAGTGTGCTTTACATGGAGCTGCTTTTGGAGATTGTTCAGAAGTTGCAGCTTACACAAAGTGTGGCAGCCAGAGTGGTGACAGGAATAAAATGGACTCAACGTCTATCACTTCTCTGCTTGTAATGTTTCCAAGCCCTGTTCAAGGTGTGAGTTTTGACCCATGAAGCCTTCTATGACTCAAGATCTCAAGGAAAGTCTCTTCTCTTGTATGAACCTACTTATGCACCATGTTCATTATCTAAGGGCTTCCTCCAGGGAGGCTCAGAAGGTGACAATAAGGGAAAGGACCTTCTTAGTGGTGCCCCCGCATCACTGAACAATCTTTCTAATGAAGCCTGCCCAGCTCCTACATAGCTGTATTTTAGGTGTCCGGTTAAGACCTTCCTCTTTTCTAAGAAATTTGGCAGCATGAGATTTTAATCAGATCCTAAATTCTTATTGTTGCTTCAAATTTCTTAAGGGATATGTGTCCCTCTCAGTGTTGCTATCTGTTTATAACATAGTTTTAAGGTTCTAGTTTTTGCAAACTGCCCGGAGAACTTCAGCTGTTGGACAGTACAGTAATGAAATGAACCTATCAAAATAAGCACATATACACATATTGATTTCAACAACACCCATGTGACTATTAATATGTGCAAACTTCCATGCTCATTTCGAATTGGCCCAATGCATTTTGCTTGATGCAAAGTTTAACGTATTACAAAATGTTCACCATCAGTCTCCGTTGCTACCATGTTGTGTTTGTGAGCTGAAAACCAATGTCAGAAATGCGAAAAAGAGGTAGGGCAATTTCAGTGGCAATTTTAACTGTCTGAAGTTGCATATATATTTTAAGTATATGCTACCCTCTGGTGGCAAAAAATGAAAACTAAATAAGCCATAATAGATCTGTGATGTTGAATAATGCTGAACTAAAATAGGACTGCAGAAATAACTATTCCAGTTAATATTCAACAAATAATGATTTGTTTCTCAGCTGATTAGAAAGGCTTGGCAGAGATCATTATTATTACATTGCATTTATAGATTTTTCCCCATGCTGTAAAGAGTTTATTCCATGTGATCCTACTCATATTTATTTAAAAGTAAATTTTCTTGAATTTAATAGTCATGCTTTCAATTAACTGTCTAAACTGAAATATATTTTGTAAATTTATTTTCAAATACATGAATATGAATTCAAAACATTCCAACCATACTGAGTCTGTAAATTACTTGTTATCATATATGTGCATGCTGAAGGTCTTACTTCTATGGAACAACTATGAAGTGCTGTAGGAAAATAAAGTGGCTAGGTATTTAGATATGATATGTAAGTATTCTTTCTCCTTTATATGCAGATATTGTTTGGCCTTTAAATAGAGCTGTCACTCTGCCTTCCGTGTATGCTAATTATATCATTTTTAATTAACTTGGCAACTAGTTTTATGGAGCTTAGAACACTTTTAGAATGTGAAAGATTATTTCAAAACACTTTATTCCAGCCATTCTCAATCTAGTGCTCCCTCCAGATGTTTTGGACTCCAACTCCCAGCATTCCTAACCAGGTCAACTAATGGGGATTGAAGTCTAAAATAGCTTGAAGGCACCTGGTTGGGGAAGGCTGCTGTAGGGGCTTGCTTTTGCTCCTCTTAAAAGATTTATTACATTTATATTGTCTTTCCTCCATGGAGCCTAAGGTGGGCACATGATCCTCCTCTTCATTTTGTCCTCACAACAACCCTGTGAGGTCAGTTAGGCTAAGAGGCAGTGACTGGCCAAAAATCATCCCTGCTTGAGCTTCATGGCGGGGCCAGTGTTGAGGACAGGTGCAGTGAGGCATCAGCCAAGGGTCCATGCCCAGCAGAAGCACATGGACAGACTGCTCTGGAGTTGCTCTTCACAGGGGCAACCTGCTTGTACACCTGCCTTCTCACTCTGGTCCAGACATAGGTGGCAGTAAGGAAGAGAAGTAGATGGGACCATCTCCTTGCTTTTCAAGTGTTATATTATTGTTGCAATAAAAGCCATACAAGCTATGGAAAAAATAGGTATTTTAAAAGAAAAAATGAAAACAACTGAAGAACTTACAACGAAGAATAACCCAGTAAAAGGAAAAAAACACCTGAGATGGTAATTCCTCTCAGCCATTGGATATTCCAGCATAACTTCAAAAGCCTCGGCAGACCCATCTTAACATGGCATGTTAAGGTTGGTGCCAGGTGGGTCTCAGTGGAGAGATAATTTATAGATGGGGGGGCACCACAGAAAAAGCCCTCCCTCTTGTTACTGCCCTCTGATCCTCCCTGAGATGGAAGCCCCGGATATTGAGCAAAGTATCTGGATAAACTGCAGTTGGGAGAGGTGCTCCATCAGGCATTGTGGTTAAAACCAACACCTTGAATTAGGTTCAGTGGCTTCCGTGCAGCTACAGTTGCAAGGAAGCTCCATGGACTCCATCTCTCTTCAGTTCATGAGCCTCCTCCCATGCTCACCAATGTCTTATAAGCAAATCAGGCCAAGAGAAAGTCTGTGGACATTTGTGAAACCCCAGTTGCACAAATGGCAACCCTTTTCTGCATCACATGCAGTGGAAACAAATCACATATGTGGAAGAGGGACTCCTCTCCTGCGTGCTTGCCAGGAATTCAGACTCTCGGCCATGGGAAAGTGAGCTGGAGAGCCAAGCCCGGGGAATCCAATGGATTCTTCACTTCACATATCCCTAGAGGCAGGCCAGAACTTGTATGCTTGCATCTGTAGGTCTGGGTTATTAATCTGTTTGCCCTGTTCTTCACAAGCTGAAGTTATAAGGGGCAGCTACATGTACAGTACATTGCAGCAATCTAGTTTAGATATACCCAGAAGGCAGATTACTGAAACCTAGCTCCCCTGGTCCGGAAAGGGGTGTAGTTAAGACACCAGTCAGAGCTGGCAGAAGGAACTCCATGACACTGCAGCCACCTGAGCCTGAAGTGACAAAGATGGGCCAAGGAGAGCCCCCTAGCTATGAATTTGCACCATCCAAAGGAGTACAACCCGATCCAGAAGAGGTTGAACACCCTTCACTCTTCATGCTTGGCTGGAAAAGCCTAGAGGGTACCTTGCTACATGTGTCAGGTCCCAATCCAAGTCCCAAACTACCACAGTACACTGCCTGTTTTGTTGAAGAGTGCGTCAACAGAGAGCCAGTGTGGTGTATTGGTTAGGAGCATGGGACTGGGACTCAGGGGATCTGGGTTCTAGTCCCCGTTCAGCCATGGAGCCAACTGGGTGACTTTGGGCCAGTCACAGACTCTCAGCCCAACCTACCTCACAGGGTTGTTGTTGTGGGGATAAGACGGAAGGGGAGAATGTAAGCTGCTTTGAGCTCTTTGTAGGAAAAAGGCAGGATATAAATCGAAAAATAAACAAACAGCTGATGTGAGCAACTTGTTGGGCCTAAGAGCCGACATTTGGAAAAACCACCCGAGATGCCACCACAAATTGCAGTGGGGGATATAATGCTGATAGAGCCACTGTTCTCAATTCTTACTTTTCTCAACCCACCCAGCTGTTTTTAGCAGGATTTCCCCTCAGATTGATGGATCCGGAATGATATAACCCTACAGGCATTTAGGGTCAGGATGAACCCTTTTGAAAACAATCCCTCCCAAATCCGTGGGCTTCCACTTGCGCTGGGCCCTGCCCAGTGAGCCAGGTCAAGAGGAAGTCTATGGTTGCATAACTGGCAGCCATTGGTCTGACATGGTCTAAGGCAGTTTCCCATATGGCCCCACTGGAAGCAGAAATGATTGTGAACTCTTCTATATTTATTGAACTATTCCAAAAATAGGTCAGGGTAACTGCAGGCTCTAATTCAGTTAAAGTTGGGAGAAGGAAAGACTCAAATCTGGAATCTAAACAATTAAGTTAGTAAACAGTATTTTGCATGTAAAAGGATTACGTTTACAAGGAAGGGACAGCCAGGAGTTAGCTATGGTGGATTCCTACAAAAACCCTTGATATTCTAACACCACTCTTCCTTCTGTAGCAGTTTGTATTGTTTGACATTCTACCATGCATACTTGTTAATTGTTCCTCTCAGGAAGAGCCACTAAACAAACCAGTATTCAGCCATTTGTTTGGATAAACACAGCCACTAAATGGCATATTGCATAATTTACTTTTCATAACAATAAAGGAAATACTTTTTCCCTGCTGGTACAACTGTTCTATTCTAAGTATTTTCTCTTGTATATTACCTAATCCTGGTAGAACCCTAAACTTAACATCAGCCTTGGAGAAGGATTTGAAGAGAGCCAAGTACATTCCAATTATAATTCAATACATAGGGGAAACCCTTGATTTAATGTGCCATGACATTAGGAAAGGTTTAAACACAAAGCAGAATCCAACTATTTCTCTATTAATAAGCTAGTGCCTCTCCGCCCAATAATCAGTTACAGACAGCACTCTAACAGATCTGGGACTGGGGTTTGGCATGATCCCAGACTGAATGGGTGTGACGTTCTGATTAAGACTGCATCTTAGCATCAGTGTGAGAGACTGAAAATGGTCTCCTCCTATCCTGGTTCACATTAGTACTCCTTGTGCCATACCAGGAAAGATCTACTCCATTGTAGGTCTACCCAGCTTTTATTTTTCAGTGCAGAAGACAGGACAGCAATAGCTGCACTGAGCTCACATTCTTGAATTTGCCAGCATGGTGTGGTGGCTGGCATGCTGGACAGGGGTTCTACTCCCAGCCCCCTAGTCCTCAGCCCTTAGGCTCACTCAGTGACTTTAGGTGGGTCAGACACACTCAACATAACGTACCTCACAAGGCTGTTGTTGTGAGGACAAGCAGGAGTCACGTAAGTTACCTTGGGCTCCTAGCAAGAGGAAAAGGTGATATATAAATGCGATGCAACAATAATATCTTCTGTATTTTTGGGATGCATGAAAAGGCAAGAAGAGGTCGCTAAGATTCCAGTACAGAGAAATAGCTTGTCTATTCCAAGCTGAACTGCTGCATTTAAGAAGTTTGGGAGAGTTAAAACCAGAATCTTATAGCCAATAAAGACTCCTATGAACAAAAAACCTGTGAAGAAAATAACCCAGTAATAGAATATATAGATTTTATTGCAAGAAACATATAGAAACTGCAAGAGCCATTTGGTTCATTTACGACTTGCTTCGCTAAGTGCTGTTTTGTTAAGAGCAAGTCTGTCAAATATATGCATGTTTTACTCTACATCTTTTAACACTTCCGAGGCTGCTGAATAATGCACGTTCTTTTGGGCAGCACTGTCTTCTCCAGAGTGGGCTGTGGCTTTTGATGTGCTACTTGTGAGGCTGCTGCTGGAAACTGATGCCCAAGCTGTAAGGTTAAAAGAAAGAATCTTAATGGAAGAACAGCCAGCTACAAAACATCTGCAGTAAAACTAACCTGGCAAAAACAA
The DNA here is from genome assembly GCF_004798865.1 of Varanus komodoensis. Lineage (NCBI taxonomy): Eukaryota > Metazoa > Chordata > Lepidosauria > Squamata > Varanidae > Varanus > Varanus komodoensis. The sequence goes on from NW_025336598.1 coordinate 34,913,226, forward strand.
AACCTATTTCTTTTGTGCTTCCTTTTTTAAGCAAAAAGAACAACCCCCCCCCCCACTCATTCCATTAAAAATCTTCCAGTTTGAAGTTCAAAGCCATTAAGAGAACCGCAAAGAAGGCAGCAGTGATAGAAGACTGTAAAAGCGAACATACTGAAAAGCAGAATTTTAATATTTAGCAAAATCCTCCAGAATTTTAATATTGAACAAAAACAAAACATAAACAAAATAAAGGACACCCACACATGCAGAACATTTAGTTCCTTTGAATAACACGGAGGAGTGAAAACAGAAGATGAGCATAGTCAGACATGTGTTTGCCTATCTGTCTACCTTCTCTCTACTTTTGGGAATGCGGATCCAATATGAAGGGATAGAAAAGTGGCATCTCCCATCCTGAGGGCAAGGTCAACAACAGGGCAGCAAGATGGCCGCCGCCGCCAGCACTCTTCCTTCCAATTTGTCTACCACCCATGTCAATCAACTATTAATTGATCTTAGCTGGATACCAGAGCCAGCAACACGTGGCACTGGCATTCACGCTCTAAAGTTGAGGCACTCCACTGCTGAATAGTCCATTTTCCATCCTTTTGGGTAAACAGTGGACAAGCTACCTATGTATCAAGAAGGCTTTCTTGTTATGCTAAACAGGATCCTGTGATGAGCCCTGCTGGGCTCACCTCAACAGATCTCACCAACATAATTACAAGGATTTATCTGCATTTTTGTCTCACAATTGACTAGTTGGTTTCATCTCCCCTATAATTCCTTAGTTTTCAAGCCAAGCACAGGTGTCAGAATCACAATACTATTCAGTGGGGCAAGGGAAAGTAACAGACAGTCATTCCAGACAACTCTCCAAGATCATAGTGATGAAACTAGTCATAGGGAAAACACATTTTCCCAGCCAAGATATTGCTGCTTGAGTGCTTACACACTGTCAGATGCCCAGAACAAAAGGTCTTCCTGCAGGAAGAAGATCAGAACCTGCACAAGCAAGTCATTTTTATGTGCTGAGTACAGACGTTGTTTGTACAGAATCGGCTTTCAGATCTGGCCAGCAGAATGAGGCCACATAGTGGGCTGTGCTACTTCAAACTGCAGGTGGTGGTGAGACTTTCTTAAAACATCTTCCATCAGTCTGACCAGCATGGCCAATGAGAAACAATCATGAAAGCTTTACCAAACCATCTGGAAGGCCCCAAAAGGTCCATCCCTGCTCCAGGTTAACACACACACACACCCCTTGTTGCAAGGAGAAAGCTGCAAAGCAGACAATGAACTCCATTACAACCATCCCTCCTTCTGAGATAGATTTTCCTGACAAGAAACATGGCCAGCTCTGCCAAAGGAACCATTTAAAAATGCTAGTCTCCAGCAGCAATCTGAAGTAGTACATTTGCCAGTATTTTAAGACTATGCCACCTCATTCTGCTGGACGTGAAGAAGAGTATCCAATTCTATGGCAGAAATGGGCAACCAGAAATGGGCTTACAAAACTTCTGCCTGTCCTAAATGCATTTAAGCCTTGAGACCAGGGCCTCATTTGTGCTCAAATTTAATTATCAACATCTCCCTTGAATCCAAGCTATTCAATTTATCCTATTACTACAGGGGTAACTTGCGCCACTGGTCAATACTGCAGCTGTGAGAACTGCTGCCAAAGTATCAGTTGTTTTCAAGCGTTGCGCATTCTGGAATGCAAATACCTTTTCCTGTCCTTCTGGGATTGCTATGAATAAAAGCCAGCCAGGAAGACAGAAGCGCAGAAGGGATTGCTAGGGAGAGAAGGAGGGCAGCAGTATTTGCTGTTTTAAGTAAAATGCCACATTAATCCCTGTCACAACATTTTAAGGCTTCAAATGGCCACATACTACGATTGCTTTGATTTATTCATACTGAGCAAGCAGGAAACATCCTGCAGAAGCCTAAGTGTACAGCTCAGCTTGAGCAGTGCCAGAATTATTACAAATCCTGTCCCAGCACGTTCTCTGTAGCTGATGAAACCACATTCCACTGCTTTTCAGGCACAGAAAGCCAAGAGCTTTTTATGCAGAATACGGGAAGGAAGAGCAATCCTAGATTCCTCCCCTCACCCATTCTTTTTGTTTTCATTCAAGATCCAGATCTGACTCAATCCATGCAATCAAATAGTTAACCATGTGTTCTTTGGGAGCATGCAGAGAAGCAGCAAACATGCTGGTTCCCACATGTAAGCCGTCCTGAGGCTATGAGATGGGACGGCATACAAATACTCTAAATACATACATACATACTTGCTGCTTCCACTTTCAAATAACAACATTCCTAGGTTAGCTCTTGGCATACAAACCAGAAAACTCTGGGTTGTTTAGGGCCTAACAATCCAGGAACAGAGCTGGGTCTTTAATTGAAAGTGGAAGTAGTGTCAGAATCCCGGAATCTCAATTTGAGAAAAGGGAATAAAACTTGGGTTTGTGGGAAAGATCAAGCATCCAGACTTTATTGTATTACCCAGGTTCCCCGCGGGTGCGTACTCACAATAATGCATTACCGGGCAGACAGAGTGAACTCTGCTGCGAAGTTTCAATACCATTACAGGGCATACACAGGTACGGGGCAATTGATGACAGAATGCAGAGATTACAATAAGATTCTGAGGTCATCACATACAGAACAGATAAAGAAATGTCAGTCAATCATACAGTAACAATGAGATTGCAATATTTCTAATTGCCTGTATTGACACTTTAGTTCAGTAGCTTGAACCCATCTCCAGGTCTGCTTAGACATGTAAATTCAAGCTACGAAAACTATGCATGAGCTCAAGACTCTTATCTAGACATTCTGAATTGGCCAGGACACATGGAGCCTCTGGGCTATCAAAAGATACTTCCTTGAATTCCAACAATGACTATTTACAATGTATATATGGACTGAATGGCCTGTCTACTGTAGCTTACAGCTAAAGGTGAGAGAAAGGAGTGGGGGATGAATGCCATTTTAAACAGTGACTTGGCTTGGTTCTGAGTACCGGATTTGATCCCAAAATTCAAGAGCACACAGAAGTAATGCTTTTCAGACAGGATTTATCCAAATTTTCCCAACAGTAGCAATCAGGTGGGAGGTAGCATACACTCTCTTTTGCACAGCCTTACCAATCACTGGGTTAAACAATCCAGGAATTGGTTGTGGTAGGTGATCCAGGTCAAAGAGTCTTCCGGCAGCTTTAAGGGTCAATAGTTTTGTAGCATAGCTTGCAACAATTATGTGTAAAGCATAATTTCCCACCTTCTGGATTAGAGCCCCCAGAGATACAAGAGGCTCTTCAGAAAATTGCATTCTACATACTGAAGGTGATGATGAAGCAGGATGGGCAGCATGCTGTCCTAATTTTCCTGTCGGAATAGGTCTACTGAGGTATCTAAGATTACACTGCGTGCTTTTCATGGCTGTTAGAATCCACTGTCTCCTTCCCTTCTATAACCATTTTCCTGCCAGTTCATGCATTAGGTGAAGCAGGCCAATGCCACAAAACCATGTGTTAAGCTGCCACAACTGATTAACATGTTCATACATATCTCTGGAAACTGTTCTTATGTGAATGAACTATATTCCTGAAAATAAACTCTTGAAGACAACTCTGTAATTTGTTCTACCACTTATGTACTTACTTTCTCCAGTGTATCTGCTAGCAAGATTCTCATGCTTTGCATTTTTATATTATTAATAGAGCTGTGAAGCAGAAAGAAAAAGAAAAGTTAGAAAAAAGACCTTGGTCTTCTAAAATGTTTCATAAATGTCTTGACTCATAGCCTAACTTAGAAGGCAATTCCTACTCTACTTAATAAGCCAACTTAGGGTCACGGTAGCTATGATATTAAGTGACTAGTCTTTATGTGCTTGGTTTTTGTTCATAAAAAGGGGCTGAAGGGGCTGCAATGTGCTTTCGGCACTAGGTTAAATTCCCTCTGCTCCATGCTATGGTCCTGCCCTACATTCCTCCTGCATGGCTAGAATTCCTTCCAAAATTGATGCATGCAAGATCCAATCATATACCACCATATTTTTCGCTCTATAGACGCACTTTTTTCCTGCTCAAAAGTAAGGGGAAGTGTCTGTGTGTCTTATACAGCGAATGTGTGTGCCCGAAGCCCAGGATGCTGCCGGCCCGCCTGCACCACATGGCACCACCTGGCCAGCATGCGCTCAGTGCACGCTGCTCCGCCCCCCCCCCCCACACAGGTGAGAGCTGTGTCGCTCAGGGGGAGCGGTACAGAGCAGCAGCAGCCACGGGCTTTAACCCGCTGGCCTCACGAAGAGACGGAATGCTCACCCCCACGGCCCGGAAGACCATCGCCGGCACGCTGCCGGCCCGGCTGCACCACACCTGGCCAGCACACGCTCGGTGCGCCCTGCTCCTCCCCCCTCCTCCGGCACAGGTGAGAGCTGTTAATCACAGGTCAGTGTGTGTTTTCAAATGGCAACCCGTCTTTTAATGAAGCCCATGGGGAAGTGATGGGGAATGTGCCTGTGATTATCAGGAAGCTTTCCATGGATCCCTTCTCTAAAAACTAGGTAAATCTTATGGTCAGGTGTGTCTTATAGAGCGAAAAATACAGTAAATATCATCTTCAGTCACTGATAGTGGCTTTGCAGAGATTGCTGGGTATCCTTTGGATTCAAAGGTACAAGAGTCATGGGAGAGGCTAAATAAATTCCCCAGTTGCTTGAATATAATCAGAGCAAGCTGAGAAAAGCACCTGGTTACATAAATCCATCTACAAATGTAGGGGTTTCTTTTTTTTACCACAGGTAAGACACAATCACAAAGGCATCAGAATGGCGAAGTACCTGTGAACTATTCCTATTTCCCCTGCTTCTATATAACTGGCTATTAAGCAGAGCTGAAATAGATCAGCATAAGCAAGAGTCCAATTCTGGAGAAGCCCTTGGGGACAACTGTTCAGTGGTGGACAGGCTGAAGCAAAAGCGGCTAGAGACAAAAATACACCCCTACCCCCCAGCATATTGCCACTTAAAATTCTCAGTGTAAATTACCAAGCCTTGTGGGGGGATTTTCCCTTTTAGCATTACAGAGTGGGAGGAAATGCCACAGAAGCTGGGAAACCACCAAATGATCAGTGGTTGGAGATAAGGATCAGTAGGAGACTTCAGAAGGCTAGACTGAGAGACCAGGATCACTGAATTTGGCCCACTGGCTTGATTACATGAGAAGCAGGCCAGGAAGCATGAAAAGTATGTCTGATTCAATCTCTTTAGCATCTTAGGGATAATTATCTCAGGACAACCCATAATGTAACTATGTCTTTTGTGGAAGTAACTAGAAAACTGTGAAGCCAGAAGATGAAGTTACAATTAAGTGACAGGTATCAGTCAACACATTTTAACATAGTTTCCAAACTTAATAGCCACTGCTTAATAGGAGAAAACTGTTTTATAGGCCTTTTGCTTACTAGTTTTGTGCAGAGGAAATGAATGACCTCAACCCACCCAGTTCCAGGAATAGTATTTGCAAGGTGAGAGGAAGACCACAAAGCTTGTTTTTGTGTGTGAGGTTTTGCCATAAATAACCACCATTTGTTTCAGAAGGAAATAAAAGAGGCATTTTTTTCAGTGCTGTTGCATCATGGGCTTCTGCTCAGACTGCCAAAGAACTTTACAACGCTTCTTTACAGCTCTCTTGGCACCTCCTTTCAAATAAGAGCAACACTTATGTACTATGTGCTTTGCCTGAAGTAGCATATAAGCCTTCGTTGAGCTGGCCCACTTCTGCTATAACATGCCACAGGGGAAGTTATAACTTATTTCCAGCACAGAGCCTATGTGTGTCTATTCAGGAGTAAGCCCCATTGAAATCAATGGGACTGGTTCCCAGATAGGCACATAAAGGAGAGCAACCTCCTTTTGAGGGAGGGAGAACACCTAATGAGAGCCTTGGGGTATTACACAGAGTGTTAGTTAGAACAGGAGATAGCCAACTTAAAACCCCAGGTTGGCCACAAAACTCATTGGGGGACATCAGGCTAGTCACTATCTCTTGCTCTGACCAGCCTCACAGGGTGACTATGTGGGGAAAAAAAGGGTGCTGCCTTGAGCAAATGAGGCTTACGTGAAATGAAAGAAACAAAATGACCAAGGTGCTTGCTGTTTTAGGCAATGGCAGTAAAAAGCTTTTGCCATTAAGACGCAGCTACTACCATTGGGATGTCATGGAAAAAGCAGCAACATTCCAGCCACTGAGGGGAATGAGACTGGTAATGAGAAAACTTTTACGTTCCAGCCTTTTCAGGAAGAGGTCAAAATTACTGGGAAATGGACTGTGACAATACAACCTTTTAAGCCTCTTCATATGTACTTCTACTTGTGAGATAACCTCAAAGGCCTCTCAGGAAATGAGATGTGAACGCATCCTACATGTTAATGTTTAAAAAACTTTGCATGCAGTAATTTCTAGTGCTGAAGGTATTCTGTTTCTCTTTTCACTTTCATATTGCCTTTGTTTGCTGCGGTATCATTGCCAACCTTACACATGAGATTCTCCATTTAATACTAACATAATATATTAAGCCTCAATAGTGCACATACCTAGTTTTCTCTTTCCCAGGGGTTTTGGAACTTTTTTCAACAGGTGCATTTTCTAGCTTCTTGGACACTCTCATGCCACCAGCTTTGACTGTAGAAAAATGCAGTGAGACTATGTCTGAAAAGTATATTTCCCCAAGTGATAAGTCTTTTTTAGGCTATGCAATTAAAACATTGCCGGCTAAACATTAGCCGGCATTTTTGCAACCAAAAATGTTGGTAAGAAATGGAATTTAAGTAATCATTTACTTCAGAGCAAGTTATTTACCGTAGAGCACAGACACTCCATTCAATACATACACACAATATATTCTCAAGAACAAGGACAGGTGGAAAGTAGGTACCCAGAAATTTGGGGTTTCAGTTCCCAACATTCCTGACCATGGGCCATGCTAGCAAGGACTTCTGAAATTGGAGTCCAAAACTCCTGGAGATCTATCTTCTGCTGACCCCTGCTCTAGAACAAGGGAAACTGCTAACACTTGAATGTAAGATACTCCATCTAACCAGTATGATTTACTAACTGGGATGCTTTACGGCTTTCTCCACAGCTCTATAGAGTTCCTTCCACAGGAGAAAACCAAAGATCAAACCTGGGGCCTCTGAAATCAAAGCAGCTGTCCCACCACTAAGGTACAGGGCTGGTACACCCAAGTTTATGGATTACCATTATTAACACTGCCTTTAATTGGATGAAGAGGGCACCCATCCATGCATGGATATGTATTGCCACATAGTACCAGTTCTGCTGTTCACACCCTGTTCATTAGCCATGCATATTCTGCCTCTTTCACACACAAAGTGACATGAAGACAGATTCCTTGTGCTTCTAACCTACACTGCTGCATTAGGGTCAAACCATAGCCATCTAGCATGGATAGGCTGGACATGCACATGGTAGGCATGTCATGAGCAGAGCCAGCTGAGGGTCAGACTAGATGGCCTGGGAGGTCCCTTCTGACTCGCTCCGTTTCTGTTTTCCCCAGGGTAAAGACAACTGGTGCAAAAGACTGGTCCAATTATGCTATACACAGTTCACTGCCTACATGTGTGTGTGGGGGATGATTATTCCTCCGCATTTGCCACAAATACCTCCCATACAGCTCAGCAATTTGTGCCTTGGGCATATAGAGCAAGTGTAAACATAGTTACTTGGGTGTATTACTGAAGGTGGAAAAACTTAACATCTACTCTTAAAAAACAGTGAACAAGCCAGAATATGGATATTGAAGGCTAAATCTTTCTCCTTTCACTGATTTACCACACCTTGATCTTTTTGGTGTTTCTGTCATCATAGTTTAAAAGATTTTCTGCAACTAGAACAGAAAGGCATGTACAAAAGTCCACATAAAATTTAGTAATCAGGAGCTCTCAGAATTCAAACAATAATTTTCTCAACTAGATGAAGCCTCCAAATTGCTGCCTCCTGTTTTCTCAGATATGAGCATCCTCTAATATGAGCACAGCCAGCAAATAGCATTGAACTGATTTACCCGAGTCTGTAGAATACTACAGTGCAGAATAATACAATGGTTTCTTCTTGTAGCGTTAGTTTGGATGTATTTGACTAATTATGTCCTGTTAACATGCCTGTCAATCACAAAATCAATTACCACCAAAGCATCATGTCACAGAAATTCATCTTTAAAAGCATGTAAAAATATTTCAGATTCATTGTCTAAACACATGGCATTTTTTGTGGCTCAAGGATATGACTACTTTTTTAAAAAGAGTGAGAAACAGGCATAAAGACCTGTATTGAAAAGGTTTTTAACCAGAAAAGTACTCTGGATACACTCTGCAAGCATGCAAGAACTTCAGTCATGTACAATGACCACAACAGGAGATAGGTTAAGTACACTTTTGATAGTGTTTTCTTTAAAAACCTAAACAAAACAGTGTTGTTTATACACTGTCATGATGTTCTGTGCAGTAACAAATGCAAAGGCAGATCCTTGTACAGAAGAAGGCCTTACCATTTAGACTTTTCAGAGGGGGAAGCTCAAGCAGAAAAATGGGTTGAACATGTTCACTTCATTTCAGTTAAGAGGGGATTCAATAAAAGGATTTATGGGATACCAGAGAAAAGGAATGCAAACTCTGTACACTCAGCGCCCAGGCTGGTGCCTTTTGGACAGCAAGTAAACCCATTTTATTTGTCCAAGCCTTTAATTAAGCATTTTAAGGTACTTCATTGGCTAGTTTATTGGTCTCTTATCCAGGTTTATGCTTTCACCTGCTGAGGTGTTAGTCTACTAAATGCAATTTTTTAATTATATATTATAAGCTTCTAACTCACCTTGAACATTTTTGTGGAAAAAGCTGGGTACAATTTTACTATGTAAGTAAATATCAGATTATTTTCTGGAGAGGTACTCCTCTCAGAAGCAGCCACTAAAAGAGATATGAGGTGGCTTTCCTCAGGCATTCAGAGGAAGGTCTGCAATGCTTGCTTTGCTTCCTGCCCCCCTCCCTCCCACATGTGGTTGGGGGTCTTGTTGAGAAACTGGCTGTTGCAGTGCTAGCCTTCCTCAGATAATGGTGCAAATAGTCAGCCATTATTTTTGTTTATATCCATTTTATTGCAAGCTTCCTTCAAGGTGGTGAGGACAGCATATTAGTCACTTGGATCCTGCAGATTAGGTTAAGGCTAAAATGTAGTGAGGGGCCCACACTTCATAGCTTGAGCAGGCATTTCAGTCTTTAACCACACTCTCACAGTACTGTTTAAAATATGCTAGTCACATTTAATTAGTAGAGGAGTGAAAATCAGTAAGTTTGCCATCCAGATGTTGTTGAAACAGTATTCCCCATCTTCCCTGAGAACTGACATGCTGGCTAGGGCTAATGGGAGCTGTAGCCCAAAACATACTCACTTGGTGGTAGGAGCAAGCACTCAATCTGCTCATGATTTTACTATCTTAATCTCTATTCACACTATTGTGGTCAAATGACTTTCAGTTTCAACGTGCTATGAAGAACTTATTTTTACTACGATCTAATCACAGAGATATTTAGCAAACCTGAAAGCCAGAGGCATCCATCAATTGTTAGCCAGGGCTAACCGAAAACCAACTTCACAACACTAAACGCAAACATGGAAGCCAGAAGTGGTCCCCGCCCCGCTCTCTAGGAATTAGGCAAGACCTTTTGGCGTGAACAAGGCACAAACAACCCCTATTAAAGCAGGGTTCTTGGGGATCTTCCAGATGGGAGAAGGCCCAGAAATGCGGGACTGCCTCTGGCAAAAACACCCTGGGAGAATGTGTGCGATCAACAGCTGTGAGCGCGCACAGACCCATGGCAGGGTCTGCCCCCTCCCCACGCGCTGCACTCTCGGTAACGCACAGCGGCCAAGCCGAAAGCCCTTTGCAGCACGGACGGTGCAGCTGCGCACGCGCCTTTGACAGACTCGCCCGCAAACACTCGCAGCGCTCGCGGGCAAGAAGCTGCAAGCCCCCACCCCGAGGAGGGGTTACGAAATGAGGAAACCTTATCTCTATCAGGATCAAAACTTGCAAGGCAGGATTTGTATAGCCCTGCGTGAAACGAAACAAAACAAATGACGCACTTGGCTTCACGTGCCGTGTGGCCTTCACACATACACACACAGCACGGGAACGATCAAAACTCCTCCTCAGAGGAGACAGACCAGAGGACCAAGTCGTAGTGCGGGACGGGCAACACAGGCCGTTACTGCACTTGGCGTGGCACCGCTGCTCCCCGCCGCTTACAGCTTCAAGTATTCTTTCCCTCGCCAATGTTACTACTGGGGGCGTTTGCCTGAAGTTCTGCCTAACAGTTATGGGACAGGTGCTGGTCTCCTGAGGATGCAATAACTGCGAATTCACACGAGTGAAGCAACCCAGCATCGTCGCCTCTCCTTCCAGCCCTGCGAAGCCCCTTCAGTTAACCCCGTCTGCTGCTGCGCGTCTCTCGCCGAGGGCAGAAGGTTGCGCCAAAGGCTTCAGGCTCTCCACCCCGACGCCCCTCGCTGCCTCCTTCTTACCTGCTGGGGAGCGCCCCACTTTCTGCGGGGAAAGCGGCTCCAACAACTCGGGGTTTGCCATGTACGCTATCACAACGCGAAATAGATTACTTACACCCCCAATTACTGAACACAACTAACTCCCAGCAGGGACAGCCTCCGTTTTACTCTTTTATTGGGAGGAGAACGAGGCGGGGCGGCGGCGCTGCGCGTTAAAAGGGGCGGAGAAAGGGAAAGGTCGGCGCTGAAAGAAATGAAGAAAAACTTGAGGAGGCTTCTAAAGGAGGGGTAGATTGTCTTCAGCGACTACGACATGCCTGCACTGGTCTGCTCGAAAGTTCTATTAAACTGGATTTTTGAACGGATAGGAATGGACAGAAACCTAGTCTTTTCAGAGATGGATTTTCTTAATTTATATAAACATTTCTATTAATTTTGTATTGTATTCCTAAAGAAGATATGTAAAATATAAAACATACAGTTATATAAATTTACCATGTTTATATAAATATAAAAGAAACGAAAAATAAAACTGTGCCCAAACCCCAATAGCCTGTGACATTTGGTTTAAAACATAGCATCCATTTGCGAGATTTTCAGACTTGGCACATTGGATGCCAGCCTGCATCTTCAAACCAGCTAAGCAGAGAAGTCTTATTGATTGCTCCCATTAAACAACTCCAGAGTGGGCCTGACAGTCACAGAATTGATACTCCATCTTAACATGACTTTTGGTAACAATGTGTGATAATTCTACAGAACTGCATTTGCAATACTTCTTGATAAAACAGCACAAATTGCAGCTTTATAGGCTTCATCACTGTGGCAAAGCAGGCTTTACTTCCCATTAAGGGACAATCTGTCCCCACCTGAAACTCAGCACCTGATTAATATCTGGTTGTGTGATATGACAAACCCATAAATTTCAGACAAGACCAACTGACCGAATTTTCTCAGAATCACTTTGGCAACACAATCAATCATCACCTTGTCTTATGCTTAATGGAATTTATATGTTGGATTAGAGCAATTTAGAGGGCAAATACACATTACGGGTTTTGACAGGTTTGGGCTAATTGAAAACCAACTTTCTGACATGTTAATGGCTGGGAAAAAGTTTACTACAGACTATTGAGATATGATCAAGGCATAGTGTGCTTAGAGTTCATCTTGCTTCAGGGCAGAAGCATGGACTGGGACCCTGCCAGTGTATGTATGCTCTGGGTTGAAAGAGGACAAGCTTCTTCCTTTTTCTTCCCCTTGTGTCTTCCTCCATTTCCTTCCATGATTTCTTTGCTTAGGTTGCTATCCTGCCTGCTGTGGTGTTCTAGAGTTCCATCACCCCTGGCATGTCCTGCAGTTGCAAAATACTTGGCTGCTTGCACTATAAAGAGACATAATTTCCTGGGTAGGATCCAGCAGTCTAGATTAACTGTAGTTGAACGTTCCTTCAACAGCTAGTCCTTTTGTTTCATACCATACCTTTTCTTTGGCCCTTGTTTTTATTAAAGCAATTTCCCTTCATGTTTTCTTTCTCTGGTATTTTTTGTAAGAAATTCTTCTGAATCTCTGTACAATTCTTTTCATGTATTTCATTTATTATTGGGAGAAGAAAGTAAGTCTTACAATTCTCTATCTGCCTCTCTGGGGAGAACAAGTAAAGGAATAATGCGGAGTCTCACTGACATGCCAAACACATGGACAACCACTACCACTTTGATGCTGCCACTCTTGAAAGTGTAATGAGATGGGGATTAGTCAACTTCCATGGTGACTGGGGATGATAGGAGCTGGACCAATGCAGAATAAAGGTGCCATGTTGAGGGAAGCTATCTTATAGCCCAGTGACTCTGTAAAAGATTCTACAGTGGGAGGCCCAAACTAGATCTTTCAAGCCTGAGAGATCCCCACTATGGTGGAAGGGCTGCCAATATCTTAAGGGATGCCTCTTGGCAATGTGCTAATTCAGTCTGTGTCAAAATGGGAACAGCTTTTGGTAATTGTCGGTAGGTTCAGACAGGTGCAAACAACATTAGGCTGAAGAATTAGAAAGCACTGCTGGAGTTCTGGAGGCATGACAATCAGAGGAGCAATTTTAAAAAAATCCAAATTGGGTAGGGGAATAAGACCCTAATACATTTATAAAGAACATATGATCCCTATTTTCATATACCTCCATGTGTGTATATTTCATGGATCATGACAAAATATAAAGCAACCTGCTTCATTCCATTCCAGGGTCTAAGATTGCCTGTATCTCTCCTGCCTGAGATTTATCTTAACTAAACATATTAGAGCTAGTGTGAAAATGGTGCATTACAGTATGAGCTAATGGAATTTAGGATACCATTCAATAAATGATAGCTTATAGTTACTACAATCCCTTTATAGTCAAAGAATAAATAATGTTCATGTTGAACACCTCCCCCCACCCTGGTGATTGCTTTCTTAATTAGAAGACATTTTACAGCTACTGATGCCCTAGCTTCCTGACAATTTTACAAGCAAAGGACTGGTCAAGATTGTTTCAGGATGATCAGATTGCTGTTTTAGGAAGAGTCCAATGGATTTAGCCAAATATGAACATGAATTTAACCTAATAACCTCAACTTACATAATTCTGTTGCCATGCCAGTACCTGTTCTGCGAGCATCATGGGGTGTTGCCATTTCTGTTCACATTCCATAAAGCTACACAGCAGCAGATTTTACAGCACATCAACACAGCCAAAGTCAACAGAGGTTGGACTGTGTGTGCCTGTGTGTGAACAGCTTATAAATCCTTTCTCCTTCCACTGGATACAGTAAAGACACCTTGTTTAAATATAGAAGGACTAGGTTATAACCTTTGCTGATGTTGCCACACATACTTTATGGGGAATTAAAACCAATGGGATCTATGTCCATAGAAGAATAAGTCCATAAGACCCATTGTCGTGTTTGTTTTTATAGGGCTAGGCTGTTTATATTTTGCAAAGATTGATTAATCCAAACTTAATTAGGTAGTCACAATGCTTTTGTTCTTCTGTACAGCAGTCCTAAGTGACCTGTACATTTGGATGCACAAGAGGAGGATGTGGACTGCTTGGTAGCCCATTTTGTGATCAATGTGCACAATCCTTTGCTCACCTGTATAGGTGCCAACTTTAATGCTGCAGCTGATACAGATCCTATATGAAACCCTGGCCCCTGCTTGGTCAAGACATCTGCTGCCTGTCCCTGCATATTTTTCAGTTTGTACAGTGCAAGGATGTGAACAGGATCCTTGGCGAAATAAGGCCAAGTGAGGAAAAGTGAATGGAGAAGTAGTAAGGACTGTGTTGAAATAAAAACCTCCCAAATGTCACAGTATTGGATCATTTCTGAAAATTTCTCTAATATTCCTTTCTTGGGAAAGCTGAAGGAGGGTTAGAAGGCGCTGGGAGGTTTCAGTGTACTTGTGGGCCCAACCTTGAGTATGGATGCTCACGATTCAGTGGTGGTCAGGAGTGCTTTCTCACAGCTGAAGCTAGTGCACCGGCTGTGCTCTTCTAGACAAATCCGATGAGGCTATGAGGCCTTATGCCTTAGTTGCCTCCCGTTTGGACTATTGTAATGCTCTCTAAATGGGGCTGCTTTTGAAAGCTGCTAAGATGTTACAAATGTCGTCACACTAGTTACAGGGAGTATGTGACTCCTTACTTTCAATGGTTGTGACCAGTCTATTTCCAGGCAGAGTTCAAAGTGCTGTTTATGACCGATAAAACCCTATGCACAGGATGGGGCCAAGTTGCCTGATAGACTACTTCTCCTATGTATATGAGTCTGCCCAGGTCCCAAGGTCTTTTGAGACCACCACCTTTAGAGGTGTGTTTGAGTTTTCTTGGTGGCCACTGTCCGGTTGTAGAAGTCCCCATTGAGGAAGACGGGGCTCATGCCACCTGTGCTGTCCTTTTGTTGGACCCTTTTATTCAAGTGGACCTTTGGGTGGGATGCTGTTTTACTCTGTTATTGTTGCATTTTAATGTATTTGTATTATTACTGTTTTATCACTTGTTCTGATTGCAAGCTGCTTTCAATGCCTTTGGTAGAAAGGAAGTATACATTTGAAATACTTTTTTTAAACAGTCAGTTATGATTGGTTTCTTTTTATATTTTTGAGGCATGGGTATCTGAAGCCAATACTTATGGGAAAAAGTGCAGTTTATATTATCTTCTGATTCTTATTTCTTCTGTAAGGAAAGGCAAGAGGAGAAACTTACAAATATTGATGACCACTCACAGGCCTCCTCTTTTGTCACAGTTTTTTTCTTGAAAAAATACTACAAAGGACAATTTCATTCTATGCAAGGGAAAAGCCCTGGTTCCTAAGAATTTAGGATATTCTCTTTCTCTGCAAAGTTTTTTTTTAGAGACGTAGACACTGGCTTTGGTCTGAGTTCAGGAATGTGTAGAGTAAGCTGGGCTTGAATGGGATAATATTCAAGTACAAGCTGGCTAATTTAGAAAAATTAATTCCATTTCTTTGTGTGACAGAAAATGCATTATAAATGCAGCATTTTCCTCTTGGGGCACTGTCACTAGTTTTTTGGGATGCATTGACCAAATTAAGCCCCTTCAAAAGCTAAGAGGGAAAAGGAACATTAAATCTGGCAAAACCCCCTTGCCCTGAATCATAAACAATACTATGGACTGTGTTGCCTAACATCACTTAAATAATATATTTATTTGTATGTTTGTATCTAAGTATACATACAAATATATATATTTGTATGTATACAGTGGTACCTTGGTTCACGAACTTAATCTGTTCCAGGACTCTGGTCGTGACCCAAATTGGTTGTGAGCCAACTTAAATATCCCCATAAGGTTCAATGCAAATAAGGTTAATCCATTCTGTAACCATTTTTTTAAATCAGAAAAATGTGAAGCAAAGTGACAAAGAACAACAAAGATTGAGGCCATCTCCCCCCGCCACCCGAGCACAAGCGGGGCCATCTCCCCATCCCCTCCAGCACGACCGAGATCGCGCCTGTCATCCCTGCACACATCTGTAATTCCAGCGTGCTGGAGGAAGGGGGGAGAGACGGGGGCAATTGTGGGCACACTGGGGGAGAGAGAGAGACAGATGCGAATGGCATGCTGGGGGAGGGAGAGGGGTGCAAACAGGGCGCACTGGAGGAGGGAGAGATGGGTGCGATCTTGGCCATCTCCCCCCCCCCAAGCACGATCACTCTGGGGGATGGGGAGATGCCGTGATCGTGCTGGTTGGTGGGGGAGATGGCCAAGATGGCGCCTGTCTTTCCTGCAGAAGCGCGCCCATGATCACATGTCTTCCCTGCACGAATGCAACTGCGATCGTGGCCATCTGCCCACTTGGGAGTGGTGGGGAGATGGCTGTGATCGCAGTTGCCACCCAGTGCAGAGTTTGCGACCCATGCCAAAATTTTCATGAAATTTTTGTTCATGACCCGATTTGATTGTGAACCAAGGCGTTTGTGAGCCGAGGCACCACTGTACTTATATACAAATATACGTATATATTTGTAAGTATACATACTTACATGTATCTATATATGTATGTGTATATGTGCACATATATGCAAATATATTCATATTTATATATACACAAATATATATATACAAATATATAATTTGTAAGTATACATACAAATATACAAATACAATTGTATATTTATATGTAAGTATATTTGTAAGAGATTTTGAGTGCGTGTATATATACATGCATGTCTATACACTCACTCAAAAGTGGAAAGTGCAATAAAATGTTGCAGCATGAAATATTCCTGTTTAGGGTTCCAGCCAACCATGTTTTTTCCAGGATATGGGATTCCATTCCATTACTACCACTGTATATGCATAATCTTTACTGGGCTGATTTTTAGGTTTTCACACCTAAGGTTTTTTTTTTTAATTTCTGCAAACCCAAACTTGCTGACAACTTTCTCTTATCTGTAGATGGTGATATTTTGGCTGCATAATAATCTAGACTGGGAGAAATTGATTCAGTTTAGTGTAGGATTGTATCTGTATAGCCCATGTCATAAAAGTGACAGCTGGTGAAATGAGTCATCTGGAAAAGAGGCTTTCCTTGCTTAAAATGAGATAGTTATGTTTGTGCATATATAAGATGCAAAAATATTCAATTCCTTGATATAAATAGGAGAAATTGTTTACTTTTTAGCAACTAAATGATACACAGGTAGAGCATGTCCCATTAATTTAGACAAATTATGGTTACTCTTCATTTAGAGATGACATGAATGTCCTATCCAGGCATTATTTATTGCCTCAGTCTTGGTCCGAAGAGTTTGTTTTCATTTCAGCTTTAGGCTATATGTGTTGAATTATTTTGCTAATTTAACTAGCTACAGTTCCTTCTCTATTAATTGCTAGGTTTTACATCATCTTACAGGCACAACTAGAAAATTATCTCTGTGCTCCTGCCATGTAAACAAATGTACAATTTATTTCTGGAAGGAAATCTCAAAAGTTCTTAAGCCACTCCAAAGGTCTTTTATGTGGGGTGGGCACTTAGACAGCTATATCAGCCAAAAACATGCTTACTTTCACAACCAAGAACATCATTCATCCAATCATGCAAAAGCAATCAATACCATCCCTATTTCCTTATTTTGTTTTATAGTAAACACTTCTTTCAAATGCAATATCAAGTGGCATCTTTTAAAACGTTCAGTTAATTTTAGAAATTTAAAAGTATGGAACCCTTTCAAGTAATGACTATACTTGGTAACTATAACAAAGGTAGCTTCAAACAAGCCCATTCTTTGGCATTTAAAATTAATGTTAGAATTGTATTAAAATTATGAATAAAAGTCATTAACATTGTAACATGAACCTTGCAGCTTTTAATAAAACATTTTTATTTGTTATTTAAAAACACTAATTTAAATTTTAATGTTTAACAGTTGTTTTTATTTAACTTATTTAATTTATTTATTTTTGGTTAATTGTTATTTATTATGTTAAGACTGCTGTTTTATTGTGGTTGTTTTAATGATTGTAAGCAGTCCTGAGATGCCATGCCTAAGGGATGGCATACAAAAGTTTTAAATAAATAAATGATAGAGCTGCGGGATCAACATGCATCATCCATAGTGAATTCTCACTACAGCAAAGGCCTGGTTCGCATAAGCATCACCTAAGATGTGGTGCTATGCAAGTTCAGACAAAAGAAAGCCCTGCAAGTCCCAGCCTTCCCCAGCCAGCATGGATAACTGGCCGCAGCATGCATGCACTAACTTCAGTGAGCATCTTTCTCTGCGCTTGAGATGTCTTCCAGGGATATGAATGCTATGCAGAATATCATATGTGGCATTAGATCTGTGATGGCTCCTTCACATATGCAAGTCACCACCTGCTGCTGCAGCCATTAGAGTTCTACAGGCATGCATTAGTGATCCAGCTGTCAGGTGTCCAACAGTTCAGATTATGCAGGACCTGCAAACACTTTGCCAGTTTCCCCACAATCCCACTTGCACCCTTTCTAAAAGTAGCAGACCTTTCCAATCTCAGAACAAGAGTTAGGTACAGAGAAGCGTTCTTTATGATATACCTTTCCAATACTAATTTACAAATCCTTCCAAAGGCAGTAAAAGGTGATGGTCCTCACCAGAGCCAGTTTTCATAATTCATATTTCAGATCTTTCAGCTACAAGGTTGCAGAATGAGGGGTCAAAAGGCCCTTTCAAAAGGTCAGCACATCCTGGTTTGATCTGACAATTCTATTTCCTTTCCTTCTTCAAAAAATATCTCTGTCAGAAGAGGTGAGACACTGAAGACTGCAAAAGGGAATGGGCTCGAGCTGTTACAAGTGATTTTAACAGGAAGGTAAAATGTAAAAGTTTTTATTCTGTAACCTTGACTGCAGCACAGTCTCGCTGAGTACGGCAGTAATATCAATAAATTTTAAGTGAGAACTACTCTTGATGCTGTTTCCATCCATGAGGAACATTTTCCAGATATTTTTGTGAAGAACAACAAATGTACTACAAAGTGCTTCCAGGCATGATCTCAAGGGGCGGGCGGGCATATATGGACGTAAGCGCTCCTTCAGGTAACCAGGACGCAAGCAGTTAAGGGCTTTATAGGTCATAACCAACACCTTGAATTGGGCCCAAACTTCAATGGGAAGCCAATGAAGCTGACGGAGAACTGGAGTCATGTGAACATAACGCCCAGTCCCCGTCAGCAGCCTGGCAGCATTATTTTGAACCAATTGAAGTATCCGGACCGTCTTCAAGGGCAGCCCCACGTAGAGCACGTTACAGAAGTCAAGTTGGGAAGTCACCAACGCATGTGTCACTGTCGCCAGGCAGTCGTTCTCCACGCAGGGGCGCAGCTGATGGATCAGCCGAAGCCCCCACTGTCACCTGAGCTTCCAGTGAAAGCTCTGGGTCGAGGAGCACTCCCAAGCTGCGGACCTTGTCCCTAAGAGGGAGTGCAACCCCATTCAGGACTAGGTTCAATTCACCTTCCCCGAAGCCCGATCCACCAACCAACAGGACCATTCAGAATCCTGAATGCAACTTTTCAGTGACTATCACAAAGAGACAAAAAGAGTTATGGCCAGTGTAAAGAAAAAGGGAGAGAGCAACAAAAGAGAAAAAACCTCTTCTAGTAGATCCAAGAAACACAATGGCATCCAACAAACATGAAATAAGTTTTTGTTAAATAAGACTTAACAAGAGATATTCAGATACAGACACTAAATCAGTGACCAATTGTTTAAGCAAACAGGACTACTTAAGTCTCTGTGTATATAAATACTTATTATGAGTGTAAAAATACATCTATTATAGGTGAATGTACTGGCAACCTGTGTGCTGTGGGGGCTGGACTGAGGACCTAGGAGATCTGGGTTCTAGTCTCTGCTCAGCCATGGAACTTAGTGGGTGACTCTGGGCTTGCCACTCACTCTCAACCTAACCCACCCCACAAGGTTGTTGCTGTGAGGATAAAACAGAGTGGAGGAGGGCTAGATAAGTCAACTTTGTTTCCTCATAAGGGGAAAAAAGGAGGGATATAAATGAGATATGGAATCTAGTTTTTCCAACTATTATCAATTAAGAATTTGACCAGATAATTGAATGGCCAGACAAATCACCCAAAGTATTGTATCAAAGTTGGAACAGATGATGAGAGTTTTGAGAGAAACAATAGATTGTCAGCATAAAGAATAATTTTAAATTCTATATAATCAAGCACAAAAACATGGATATTACTATTCCATCCAACAGTGCACACCAGGCATTCAAAGCATGGATCATCAATAGAGAAAATGGACAACCCTTTCTGGGATCATTTTCCAGTGAAAAGAAAGCCAAGTGACCATTGGTCATAACTGCAGCTCTAGTCCTGTCTCTAGCATTCTGAACCATGTCAAATATTCTACAGGGAAGCTGAAATTACTCAATGTGGTGAAAATAATTTCCAGTCAATTTTGTCAACAGCCGTTTCAGTATCCAGTGAAACATTGGCAGCATGCTCAGTTCTATCAGCATTTAATACTGTTAGGTCAATAACTAATCTAACCTTTTATCTATGTTTAACAATCTGACAGTATTATCTGCTCATTTCAGTGTTGTAACTTGTTTCAATCTGTTGGCAGGAATTGCAGTTAATCTATGTTAACTAATGAAATAGGTTGATAATTAGTACAATAAATGTTATCCTTGTCAGACATAGGAATAATTGTAGCATAAGCATAATTTAATGATGAAGAAATAGAGCCCAGTTCAAAATTATAATTATGAAGATGATAAAAATTTGGAATGACATGGGAAGTATTTTATATTTTTCATTTGGAAACCCATCTGGGCCAGGTGATTTTCCAGTATTCATAGTCATAACAGCTTTCCTAATTCCCTTCATACACGGTGGAGCCAAGAGAAACTGCTGTTCTGATGTTTATACAAGCCAGAATGAAACTAAATATTGTCAATTTTTATCTGTGGAAGAACTGTGCATTTTATCAATATCATTCTTGAAATAATATTTTGATGTGCCAGAATCTTACGTTCCCCATCTTTCTAATATGCCTACCATAAACATGTTAAGGAAAAAAGACCTGCTGTGTAAGGATATTTTGCATTCATATTTCACATTCTGCTGTTTCTCATGCAGTTATGTATTGGGCAAATGACAAACTGGTTTATAAGGGATTTCAACTTCTTCAGGAATGTTTGTTGTTGTTGTTGTTTCATATGGGGAGCATAAGCAAAAGTTCAACCCTGTAAAAACGCTTTACTGGCCTCCCATTCAGTGGCGCAAGAATCAATGGCACCCTAATTAATTTTAAAGTTCTCAAATAATTCAGCAGAATCTGATTTTTAAATACCCCAATGTTAAGAAAAGGAACATTAAAGCACCAGACACTGGGGAAGAGTTAATGGCAAATCTGAACAGTGTGATTCCAAGCAGACTGGGGAATGGTCTGAGACCAACAGTGTATTAATTAAACATTTATTTTATTCATTTGGTGTAGGGAAAATATAGAAACCAAAACATAATCTAATAAAAATGGTTACAATGGACAGATGAAATGAAGATGTAGTCTCTCTTGCCAGGATGAAAATTTTCCAAGCATCAATCAAATCAAGTTTAGCTATAAATTCTTGAAGTATAAATCTCACCATTTGCCCCTTGAGAGCAGGCATATTTGAATTAGCAAAGGTTCTGAAATCTCATTAAAGGCCCCACCTGCAATCAAATAATCATAAGTGATATGAACCAATTTGCCAAAACAGTCAGGAAACATAACTGGAGAATCACTGTGGCTACTAGCCTTGCTGGCTATGTGCTCCCTCGTTTGCCAGAGATAGTGTGCTTGCAGGAAAAGGATCCTGTGGGCAGCTGATTTGCCTCCATGTGTATGGAGTGCTGGACTAGATGAACCTTTGGTCTATTCCAGCATGGCTTTTTGTACATTCTAAGGTCTTATGATGTTCCTAGGTCTTATGTTCACATGTTTAGGCCCATACATCTTAATCATGGCAATTACTTTACTAATATGTTTCCAAACCAGAATGAAAAAAACGACCATCAAGATAAATAATCCATCTGCTGAACTGTACAGTTCCTTTATGAATTAAAATAGCAATCCTTTATTGAAATATGTTACTTAAATCTCCCCAACCTGCTGTTTCTTCAAGAAATGTTCATGTGCAACCATCAAATGGGTTTCTTGTGAAAAAGTCACATGGGCTTTAGGCTCTTTTAACTCAGAGAACACTTCTCTTCTATTTAAATTCCGCAGTCCCATGACATCACCTTAAACACAAAAAATCAACAACATATTTCTCTCCCTTCTAGACATACAGATCTTACCAATTAGGTTGGTTTGTTCAATAAAGCTGAAAATCTGATAGCAGTGCTAATAACTCACACAAAAACATTCCATATATACTGCCAAATAGACCTGTGCAGGCTGTGAAGGGAGTTTGCAAGGTCCAAAAACATGCAAATTAGCTCTCTGAAAAAAAGTTTCTAGAATGGAAACAAAAACAGACAGCATACTAGCAGAAGCTGCTGTTGCTGTTTTGTGAGCTGCAACCAATCATCCAACATATTATTTTTTAACTCCATCCGTTTACGATCAGTAGACGTGGCAGATCCCTTGGGAGTTTTGATAAAATCCTCAATCAGCTGCAACTGCTCAAGCTGCTTAGCCTGCTGAGGTGACTGTTATGACACGTTTATCAATATGGTGACAGTATCTTCTTTTTTTGGCTCCACTTTGAAACCTTAGATGGAAAAGAATGTGGAGGAGACAATGAAATTCCCAAACTTTCCCCCATTTTTTCTATAGATGGGGTTGCACTTCCCCTGAAGGAGCAGGTTTGTAGTTTGGAATCATCTTTGTCACTTGAGGCTTAGGTGGCTTCAGTGGCTCAGAGTGCCTTTGGCTGGTGGCCCAGCTATGCCTTTGCCTGGACAGGGATAGCCTGGCTTCAGTAATATATACTCCGGTAATCTCTAAATTAAATGATTGCAATGCACTCGGTGTGGGGCTGTCCTCGAAAACCGTTCAGAAGCTGCAGCTGGTGCAGAATGTGGTAACCAGAGTAATAACTGGGACCTAAACATCTGAACATATAAGACTGGTCCTGGCCCACCCACACTGGTGCCTGTATGTTTCCAGACCGAATACAAGGCGCTGGTTTTAACTTGTAAAGCTCTACATGGCTTAAGACCACAATTCCTGTTGGAGCATCTCTCCCATTCAAGATATACCTGAACACTATGCTGAACCGCTGGGGCCTTCCTCCAAGTGCCAATCCCATGGGGGGCTTGAAGGGTGGCCTTTTTTGTGGATCTTCCCACCTTTGGAGAAACTTCCCTGATGCAGTGCCCCTGGCGCCAAATTTGCCATCTTTTCAGCACCAGGTCAAGACAACCCTCTTTGAGAAGGCCTTTAAAGATCTCCTTGGTTACCCAGGGGCCTGAGCAGATTGTCCAAGTAAGTCTTCTTTGTTGGGTGTTTTTCCTGCCATTTAAACTATATTTTACTATATGTTTTAAGCTATTATAAATTGATTTTAAATTAATTTTAACACTGTTGTTTCTGTGATATATCTGTTGTATTTTATTGTTTTGTTTGAGGGTTGTAAACCACCCATGGACTATGGGACACTGTAGATATGAAAATAGTAATAATAATTATGATCAAACTTTCTTGCAAAGCACAGTAAGCATATACATAAATAAAAAGAAAACTAGAACAAGGCTAATGCAAAATGTCAGCATAACACAATGGTCTTAAACGGATTTCAAAAGCCAAACAATGGGAGAGGCACAGGCTGCAATATTATCACATCACCAACTTAACTGGAAGCAGGGCTTTTTTTGACATAGAATGCACCAGAACGGTGTTCCGGCACCATTTTTTCCAATGGATTTTACGAAGTGATTTTGAATCGCCCATCGGTCTAGCAGGTCAGCAGCAAACATCATTAACATAGTGCCTGCGGGCTACTTTTGTGTCTGCTCCGCTCGGCTTGGGACGCTGCTCGGCTTGGGATTGGTGTGTGTGGTTGTGCGCTGAGTGCTTACTGCCGGCGGCAACGTGAGTTCTGGCACTTTTTTTTTTTTTTTTACAAAAAAAGCACTGACTGGAAGTGTTCCTAAGTTAGTGTCTTGGCACAAGCTACCTGATAACTTCCGTAACACAGCAGGATCTGAAGCTGCACCCAGCATTCTAGCCACTGGACTCAATCAGCTCTTGTTGTTTTGGGATTTATTGATGAACATTGTTCCTCTGTCCTGTCTTTGCAAATCAGAGCTTGAATGGGCTAACACTGTTGATACAGTTCAACACATAAAATGGTTAAAGAAATAAAACACAAGGAAAACAAGAGGCAGTGTAATTTAGAAAGTGGAATTTAGAAAGGATAAAAATGAAACAGGAGGTTGGGCTTTCCTGCTCCTACTGTAGTTAGTGCACCGCAAAAAGCTACTTGCTTCTTGTAATGGTCAGCAGACCCCCCAGGATGGTATGAAATGTGATAGAGCAAGGAGTGGAAGCTGGAGGAGATAACTGGCAGAAATAAACAACCCCTCTGGCACAATAAAAGTGGCCTTCCCGCTTGTACAAAGAGTGCTCTGAATCCCACCTGATAAAAGAAGCATTATCGCCTCTTAGCTAATCTGAAAAGTGGAGCTTAGTGATTTATAAAAGGCTGTATATTTGTTTAAGAATGAAACCAGGACCTCTACAGCAGAGAAAACCAATCTGTTTGCAGGGCAGCAATGAATATGCATCCCATTGCTACCCAACAAGATGCATTGACTGGAGCTGATGCAATTATATACGATCATATTCATGCACTCCCAAGAGCCACTTTGGGGCTGTAAAATGCAAGGTGATCGGTGCCTGCTATGGCAGGCTAAAGTTGAAAAATATAAATAATAAAAATGTTTCCCCCAGAAATAGCTTTCACTGGTATTATACTAGTTGGTATGAAGCAGAGGTCACACCTTGGCTCAGTTATGTTTTGACTGCACATGGTTTGACAGATATAAATAGGATTGTTAATCTTCTACTATGCAGCACTTTGGGAATCCTAGTGCATTTGGAAGGGTGACTTATGCCAGCAACATCCCATCTAATAATTTCACACTTCGTGCTTATTATCGATGATTTCCTTTAGCTCTATTAAGCTTCCAGCCAAATAGCTATCTCACATTTTAGCAAAGCTTATAAGAAAGGCAGATAGCATAATGAATTTAATTCAATAAAAGCTTAATAAAAGTTTACAGAGGAGACTGGGTAATTGAAGCACTTTATTATTATCCAATTGATATCTAAAAGTGAAATGTAGACTCATTAAAATGAGCAAAGTGTTGCAGTAGACTACAGGTGGATGTATATTGGACACATTTAATGTGATTTTATTCTGTGGACCCTGCTTTTCTTCCTCTGGAGAAGTAACAGCAATAGCTAAACAACAATCAGCATAAAAAGCAAATAGGTTAAACAGTTAAAAGAGCTGCAGAAGTTCTGCGTTCAGAACAATGCATATGGACCTGGGAGGAGGTCCCTTTGAATTTGGAGGGACTTAATTCTAAGAAATATGCATAGGACCAAGTTGCACATTGTTTATTGATACTTTGAGAACCTGAAATGGATAGAATGGTAAATCCAAAGAAACAAGAATTTTATAGGAAAACAAGACAATTTTAATGTCCAAACAATTGCCACAACATTCTAAGCCATCCTGGAAGTAGATTGTATGTTTCACAACCTATAGTGGATTCAACATACAACTGAGCTTACTATGGGCTGTTCTTCTCTGCTTTCTCTTTGGTTCTGTATGCTTCCCTGCTTTGCTGAGCAAAAATCTCTATTTTCAAGAAAAACTTGACTTCTGACATTTGCCAGAAGCAAGAATCAGTGAAAAGCTGGTGGGGTTCACTTTTCCACGTTCCTGAAGAGAGTCTCAAGAACGGGTGGAAAAGTTGGGGGCATTGTGGACCCCATTGTGGGATGATCAAAACACTGAGAATCATGTGACAAAGTAAAAGCAAACAAACCAACCACCCACCATTTGAAGGCTCTCTGGGAGCTTCTCTGCACACGGCATTTCAGTGTTTTGTGGCTTTTTTTTTAGAGCAAGGCAAGTGTAGTATTATTGGAAAATGGCAAACTGAACAGGAAATAAAAGTTTGCATATTTTCACAGTTCTGCTATACTACAAGATCTAGAAAGAGAGAGAAAGGAAAAGGATGGCTCACCAGTGCTGCCCCCTCCAGTATGCTGTTTAGGCACTTCAGAGGGGCTGGCAGACAAACAACTCATTGACTGCTTCCCTTTACCAATGGTGAGATCAGCTGATTAGGTCATGACAACCCATCCAAGGTACATCTTAGAACAGCCTGTGGGTTCTCGAGGGACATTTTTTTTTTAAAAAAAAGCCAGCCTGTGAGCAGTGGTCTGGCTTTGGATGATACAGCAGACCCACTGTGGGTAGTTAGCCATGTTCTGATAATCAGGTCAATGCAGGCCTTAAGTATTTTCAATAAACATACAATGTTTGGATGTGGGGACATAACTAAATCCCTATTTGCCTTAGTCTTGACTAAGCGGATGACTATGAAGTGCCTGTATTGTCCCTGCCACCTCCCACTGAATGCAAACACTCTCCATTACACACACACATCTTGGGCCAATGCCTCATTTTTTTGTTTCACCCTTCTTTTTTAAGCCAGAACAGCCTGCTAAGTGAATATCTTTGCTACCATACAAGCAGCCCACAATGATCGAATTTGTTTACTGGTAGTACTTTTACCCAATGAAATTGGCGCTGTCAATTTTCTTGTCAGTTCCATGCAGCATGCAGACACTCTTGCTTTGCTCCTTGTTATTTTGCCCTACAGTACCATTTACTATTTGTTTAGCTCTAAAAAGATCTGATTACTTTAACAATGTAACCAAATACATTTCAAGCTGGAGAACTCAAACTGCTTATCAATGTAAAATTGTGGGAAGTGACAAATGCTTATTAGCTGGTAAACTGCATTGGTGGATTGATAGAAATGGGCACATTATCAAAGTACTTTAGCTACAGCAAAACTACTTTAGCTGTAGTTTTGGGGGTTTATTCAACAGAAACAATATGCATATACACAATATCTTGACAGAAATTTAGAGACAATATTGTAGAGCCATAATCTCCTCCCTACAGCACACATTTGGATTTTATTTGCCCTGCTATTGTCTATGTTTCAAACAGTTTTGCAGTGCTTTGCACTTTATATAGAGGCTATGCTCAGACTATTATTTCTGGGGGACAGGAAACCAACTTCTTTATAGTGGCACTAGTCCCAATTGTGCCTGATAAACAGAAATGGAATGAAAGAAGTAGGGAATTCTTATTTTCTCTCTGAAAATAAAATAATCCAGAAAATATTACTTCTTGTGGTAGACATGAGCATGAGTGTATAAATCTAAGATTTATTTTTTATCTTATATGACAAGGGAAGTGGGATGTTGTCTTTTTAACGCACTCCATAAACGTTCATGCACATATATGAAGTTGTTCCCTGCCCCAGTAATTAAACATGTCAAAATCCTAGATATAATTTCATCATTGTTCCAGGCCTGGGTCCAAGCTGCAGAGACTGAAACAGTCCAAATCCCAAGAAGAATATGCCAACAACTATGGAAAACAAAAGAATGGCCCACAGATTGGAAATGTTCAGTATACTTTCCAATTCCCAGGAAAGGAGATGCAAAAGAGTGCGGCACCCACAGGACCATTGTTCTAACTTCCCACACAAGCAAAGTGATGCACAAAGTGTTGCAACAAGGACTGTTACCCTATATTGAGTGAGAAATGCCTGATGTTCAACTAGATTCCAAAATGGAAGTGGCACTCCAGATCATATTATAACTATACGTTGGTTACCAGAGTGCACCAAAGAATTTCAGAAAAAGATCTGTCTATGCTACAGCAAAGCTTTAGACTGGGTGGATCATGAGAAGCTATGGATGGTCCTGAAAGAAATGGGTGTGCCTTAGCACTTGATTGTCCTGATGAGTAACCTATATCATGGAGAAGAAGCTACTGTTAGGACAGAATATGGAGAAACAGAATGGTTTCCCATAAGCAAGGGAGTCAGACAAAGGTATATTTTATCTCCCTATCTGTTCAACCTGTACACAGAACATATTATAAGAAAAGCTGGATTAGGCTCAGATGAAGGCATGAAAATGAGCATCAATAATTTAAGATATGTACATTATACCATACTACTGGTGGAAAGCAGCAATGACTTGAGACAACTCCTGATGAAAGAATGAGTGCAAAAGCAGAATTGCAGCTGGATATTAAGAAAACAAAAATCATGTCTATAGAAGAATTACTGTCAATAATGAAGAAATTGAAATTCTGAAAGATTTTACGTGCCTTAGCTCAGTCATCAATTCAAATGTAGACTGCAGACAAGAAAACTGAGATGTAGAAGGGCAGCAATGAAGGAACTAGAAAAGATAATCATATATGAAGCTGCTTCACTGGAGACTAAGGCAGAGATAATTCACACACAATGGGTGTGAAAGCTGGACAGTGAAGAAATGTGACTGGAAGAAAATTGATGCATTTGAAACATGGTGCTGGAGGAGGGCTTTGTGAATACTTTGGACTGACAGAAGACAAACAAGTGGGACCTAGATCAAATCAAGCCAATGCCTTCCCTAGAAATGAAAGCTGAGGCTGTCATACTTCGGGCATATCATGATAAGACAATCACACTAGGGAAAGTCAAATGCAGAAGGAAAAGGAAGACTAAGAAGAGATGGGATGACTCCATGAAGAAAGCCACAGCCTTGAATTTAGAACAGCTAAGCTGGGATGTCACAAATAGGATATTTTGGAGGGCTTCCATTCATAGGGTCACCATAAGTCAGGGATGATGGGATGGTGAATAACAACAACAATAACAATAAGACCAAGCTAGAGGCATTTGGGTGCAAAATACATATTAATCATGGGCACTATCCAATAGGTGGCAATAATGAAGACATCAAGATATGTGGGAATTATATGTAATTGGTCTTGGCTGAAGACACTAAAAGAGTATAACACAGCATAATTCAGCACTACTTGCACAGTGGTCCAGTTCATGCACTGCCTGGCTTTCAAAGGAATCCTGTAGCAGCTATGAGCAGGCACAGAGACTGCATTGTTCTTCCTTGGTCTGACTTCCCTTTCCTGAATGCTGACCCAGGTTAGTTTAAAACTATGTTGTCCAAATGAGGGAAGGTTAGTTTAATGTCAGCTTACTCACCACAGTTTGTTCATAAGGCCAGGGGAGCATTCACCTGTGGTTCCTCAAGTGTAGTAGTAAATGTATGCCCAAACTGGGCCAATATGTAGCTTTTGAACCATGGGTTGACTTCTTTGGAAAGGACAGTGGCAGCTTCACCACCATCTTAGCTAGTGAGCTGCCCATGGCGGGTGCTGGGCAAACATGCTTGCATTTCCATTGCGTGTCTGAGCCTGTTTCAAGGTTCTTGTCTTCAGAAGCTGGAGACAGTAGTTTTTAAGAGAGCTGAAAAGAGTTTGAGAATAGGCTTCTCACGCACTTGTATTTGGGGTGTATGGGGTGATCAGGGAGGGGTAGCACCTCTGGTGTAGGAGCATGTCATGTCCTCTTAGGGCAGCTTGCCCACCTTTGGTCCCCACTTGTCACCCAGCTCTCACCTGTGGCTCCCAGTAGCTGCAGCATGCGCAGCGGCCACACCCCGGGCAACAGCTTCGACAGGCTGGCCAAACCAGGTGGAGGGTAGCCATTGGGTCAAGACCTTAAGTGAGATAGAGATTTGTCTGTCCCGAGCATGTGAAGACAGACTCCGGCAGATTGAGCGAATGAGACCTACTAGAATAGGACCAATGGTCATGAAGGTGGTTTCTGCAAGCGTTGTGGTACGCTAAGAGCACGGCAAGACATGAAGACGCCCTGGTCAACCACTGCGCCCAGCCCTCTCCAACCGTCTCGACTCTTGTCCTGCCACTGGAGCAAGATGGATTCTGGGAAGAGAGAGTGAGGCTGACTATGCGCACCTCTCCCTCACTTTAATCCAATCCACGCGCAAGCCTGGAAATCCTCAGTTCTAGTAAACCTCAAAGTCCTGTGGCGATGGGTGAGCGACGAAGCAGCAAGTGTGGATACACTGGGAGCTGTAGCCGCGGACCTGCACACAGGTGGCTCAGGTCTAATGGTCGTCCTCTTGCTGACCGAAGCAACAGCTGGATTCGGCGTCTACCTGAGTGACTGAGCAGCCCTCTTTAGGACCGCACTGCTCACCTCCGTAGCAAGAGGAAGGGGCTAGAAAAGGTGCCTTAAACATTGTTGCTTCACAGAACTCTGGCCAGCTTACCGCGGCTGGAGGGGATCCCAACTCATGCGGTCGAACAACAAAACTGCAAAAAAACCGCAAACACAAGGTAACACCACTGACTATTGGCACGTGGAATGTACGCATGCTTCAAGACAACCCCTCAGCAGATCGACCAGAAAGAAGAACAGCCCTGGTCGCCAGAGAGCTCGCAAGCTTTAACATCGATATAGCGGCCCTGTGTGAAACTCGCCTAGCCAACGATGGTCAGCTCACAGAAACAGGAGGCGGTTACACATTCTTCTGGTGTGGACGTAGCAGTGACGAACGTCGTGAATCTGGAATTGGCTTTGCGGTTAAGAATCATCTTGTCCCCATACTTGCCAGTCTTCCAAAGGGTGTGAATGACTGACTCATGACAATGCATCTCCCGCTACCGAGAGGAAAGCAAGCCACCCTGATCAGCGCCTATGCACCCACAATGACGAATCTGGATGAAGGAAAGGACAAGTTCTATGAAGATCTCGATGCCCTACTCTCATTCGTGAAGCACACGACTGGCTGATTCTACTTGGCGATTTCAATGCGAGAGTAGGATCTGATCACTCTGCCTGGGATGGCGTCATTGGAAAAAATGGAATCAGCAAATGTAACAGCAATGGGCTACTACTACTGAAGACATGTGCGGCTCATGATCTGATCATCACTAATACCATCTTTCGCCTGCCCACTCTCAAAAAGACATCCTGGATGCACCCACACTCCAAGCACTGGCATCTCATTGATTATGTCATCGTGCGGAGGAAAGACAGGCAGGATGTAAGGGTGACCAAGGCCATGCAGAGTGCTGACTGTTGGACTGACCACAGACTCATCATCTCCAAATTAAGCCTTCACATCAAGCCTAAGAGACATCCGCAGGAAAGTAAAGCTGTGATGAAAAAATCAATGTCAGTAAACTGAGGAACCCCAACACAGCAGCTTCACTAGCGGAAGATCTTGACAACCAACTCTCAGAGCTGCAATTAGAGGAAAATGCTCAGAAGGACTGGGATGCTTCCGGGATATTGTGCACTCTTCTGCACTAAAGGTTCTTGGACCCTCACACAGGAAACAGCAGGACTGGTTTGATGAAAACGATGAAGAGATCAAGGCCTTACTTGCCAAAAAGCACTGCCTTCACCGCGCTCATCAGAACGACCCGTTGTCAACAGCTAAGAAAAATGCCTTCAGCAACACTCGCAGGACTGTACAGAGCAAGCCTCGCAAGATGCAGGACTCCTGGTTGAGTGCCAAAGCAGATGAAATCCAGACGTTTGCTGACAGAAACGATGCCAAACGGTTCTACGAAGCCCTCAGATCCTTGTACGGACGTCAGCCTTCAGGGAGCTCCCCTCTACTGGACTCAGATGGTGCAACTCTCATTACTGAGAAGACTCTGATTCTACAGCGTTGGGCTGAGCACTTCCAATCCGTACTGAACCGCCCATCCTCCATCAATAACAAGGCGACTGACAGAATGCCCCAGGCGGATATCAAGCACAGCCTGGACGCCCCACCATCAAAGCCTGAAACCCTACAGGCCATCAGCCAGCTGTCCAGTGGCAAGGCCCCAGGATCTGATGTGATCCTAGTGGAAGTCTATAAGGAAGGTGGTGCAGTGCTTGTTGACAAACTCACTCAGCTGTTCCAGTCCTTCTGGAATCAAGGATCCATTCCTCAGGAACTGAAAGATGCATCCATCGTACACCTCTACAAGAGGAAAGGAAATCGACAAGTCTGTGATAATCATAGAGGAATATCACTGCTCTCCATCCCAGGTAAGATCCTTGCACGTATGTTGCTGAATCGCCTGACTGACCACCTGGAACAGGGTCTACTACCCGAGACACAGTGTGGCTTCCGCAAAGAGCGTGGCACTGTGGACATGAACTTCGCAACCTGACAGCTCCAAGAGAAGTGTCAAGAGCTGAATTGTGAACTGTACACCATCTTTGTGGACTTCACCAAGGCTTTTGACACTGTGAGTCGCGAAGGTCTGTGGCGCATCATGTCGAAGTTTGGATGCCCTGACAGATTCATCCTGATGGTACATCAGTTCGACGACGGCATGACAGCTCATGTTTTGGACAATGGAGAAGCTTCAGAGGCCTTTCCTGTCACAAATGGCCTCAAGCAAGGGTGCGTGCTGGCACCAACCTTGTTCAGCATAATGTTTTCAGCCATGCTGACAGATGCCTTGCAGAACAACTCCTTGGGAGTCAGCCTGAAATACAGGACCGATGGGAAACTGTTCAACCTGTGAAGACTCCAGGCTGTCACCAAGGTAAAGGAGACTGTGCTACGAGACCTCCTTTTTGCTGACGACTGCGCCCTGAATGCTGGATCAGAGCAGGAAATGCAAGCCAGCATGGACAAATTTGCAGTAGCATGCGACAACTTCGGCCTCCTCATCAACACAGAGAAAACCAAAGTGATGCATCAGCCAGCTCTGAAAGCCCAATACCAAGAGCCCACCATCACAGTGAAGGGACAAAAGCTGCAAGCAGTGGACCCATTTACATACCTTGGTAGCACCCTTTCCCGCACAGTGACAGTTGACATCGAGGTCAACTGCAGAATCGCCAAGGCAAGCTCTGCATTCGGCAGACTGCAGACCAAAGTGTGGGACCACCGTGGAATAAGCCTTGCTACAAAGCTTAAAGTCTACCAAGCAGTTGTGCTAACTACCCTGATGTGTGCCAGTGAGACTTGGACAGTGTACAGGAGACACGCTAGGCAACTGAACCACTTCCACACAACTTGCCTCCGCAGACTTTTGAGGATCCGGTGGCAGGACAAGGTGCCAGACACAGAGGTCCTCTCCAGAGCAGGCCTGCCATCAGTTCACACCCTGCTGATGAAAGCCCAGACACGCTGGGCAGGCCATGTTGCAAGGATGCCAGACCACCGCATCCCCAAACAGCTCTTCTATGGTGGGCTGTCTCAAGGAAAGCGATTGCACGGGGGACAAAAGAAGTGATACAAAGACACGCTGAAAGTCCCTGAAAGTCTCAAGTCCCTGGTTACCGACACCACCTCCTGGGAGACCCTGGCACAAGACCGATCGACATGGCGCACGCTGATCCACCAAGGCTGCCAAACTTCTGAAGCCAGAAGGACAGCAATAGCACAAGAAAAGCGAGCACTCCATAAAGCCAGAGTTGCAAATGTTGCAACAGTGGTGCCCACACATGTCTGCCTGACATGTGGCAGAACACTCCGTGCCCTATCGTCCTTATCAGCCACCTGCGGACACACCGTGGACAACTCACTACCCGTTAGATGTCAAGGTCCTCATCCTAAATGATGGACGAACATCCTTTTTACCCACCCTCTCCTCTGGTGAAATATGTTTTTGTACATTATTGAAACAATACATAAACCTGAAAAATTGTTTGCCTGTGACACAGAGCAGAAGGGTCATATAAACCACAAGCACCAATCCCTCCTTCACATGAGGAGCAATGCTCTGAAGAAAAGAGTGCGGGTCTCCATCCTGCATTGCTCTTCCCAGTGCTGGCGTCTCACCCTTGAAATGTGGACTGTCACTCTTGCTTTGCAAGCGTCTGTCAGTGTCAGGCAACAGATCTCCTGGAGGAAACGATGCAGTTGTTTTATCAGAGATCTCATGGAAACCACACATGCATTATAGGAATCTGACCAAGCTCCTTTTTGTGGCACTGATAAAGGGGCTACCTTGCTGGTTACATTTATCATCTACCTGCCACAAGAGAGAAAGAGAGAGTGCAGGGCTGCCATCATTCCAGTTAATGATCTCCTAAGAAACAACCCTATGCATATTCAGCATAGCTGTGAGCTGTAGGACTTTTTTTTGGTCTAAACAGAAAAAAGATGGTACCCTTATATTCCTTATTTTATTTTTTTTTTAATCTAACCATCCAAGCACCAATAAGTCTCACAAAAGGTTGTTTTTCCGATCATCCTAACAATTTGGAACTCAAATAACAAAAGGGAAGAAAATTTCTGATGCTTCTGTTTTGGAGACCCATGAAGAGTGGGACCCATTTAGCGCCCAGCGGGAAAATCTTGGTATGTAAACCTTTGCTGGCTGACGCAGCATTAGTGCCTGCCATTGGGTAGGCTTTAAATTATTACCCACTCACTTGAGTCATCTCAATATCCCTTGCATCACTTTACGTTATTGTTACTCTTTGATATAATCACTTCAGGAAACACCTCACTAGTCCTTGCTTTCAACCTTCTCCTCGGAGAGGATTGTGAACGGTATCTCGGGCTCCTTGGAGTAGAAGGCAGAATATAACTGTAATCAATCCATGCATGCAGCTCGCACCACACCCGACTATTGGCCATGCTGGCTGCAGCACTGAAGTCCAAAACATTTGCAGAGCACCAGACTGGGAAGGCAGGAGTGCAGGACTGCAACCTAAGGCAGTCCTTATCCTTTTAACATGTAAAACTGCTGCCTGAGAACTATAGATCTGAAACATGGCTTACAACTGGAACTCACAAATGAGCTCCGAACATCACATCATATGTGAATCCAGTCGGTTTGTAACTAATATTTAGTACTCATTAACCATAGATGAAGACCCTGCAGGAAAGCTCATAAGGCAGGGTCTGGTTGCAGGTATTCATGAGTAAGTGTAGTCTGCAGTTGGCACAAAAAAGAACTGTGATGAGATATCCGCATTTGAGACCATCTCTGTATGACTTGTGCTGAGATTTAACATATGTGTATAACCCCATTAAAGGCCACCTAGGACAGCTGGCATTCCTAAACTCAAGTTTGCCACTAGAGGGCATGTGATCTTCTCTTAACCCACTGATAGTGCTTCTTCATGAGCCTTGCAGAAAAATAACTTGCTCTCAAACAGCCATTATGTGTAAAAAGTAAAAGAGGCTCTGAAGCTATTATGACTGGCAAAGAATACTCCACTATTCATTGTCGCTGTATCTGGGGGACAAAGTTCTTGCAAACACACAGGTGAATAGACTACGTTCGAACCATTTGCTGAATTACGCTCTTCTAGTGCTGACATGCCGCATTCTCTTCTCAGGCAAATAATGTGCCTATGCTTAGGGAATGTTTGTTATAGCCAGGCTTGGTCCAATGCACCTTGCTACCTCAAGTAGGTGGCAGTACTACTCTCCTTCCACTCAGGCACCCTGCCCACATGTCTGGCCAGCCGCTCCCTTGGCTGCCATTTGCTTCTGCTTGCTGAGCTGCTCCCACCTGGTACTCCTCTGAGAGGCTCACAGGAGTTTGGCTGAACTCTCATGTGGCTGGGCCATGAAGCAGAAGTGGCCAGCTGGGCAGAAGCAAGCAGCCAGCTGGGCCAGGTGTCCAACCAAATGAAGGGAACAGTCAGAAGAAATGGCTAGAGCTGGTGGGTTCTTTGGAGATTAAAAAAAAAAAAAAAAACAAGCCACCACAGGCAAACCAGTTAGGGTTCAGATGACACTGCAATGTGCCCATGATGGGTTGTTGTGTGAAGCAAACTATTATTCAAATCTATCCAAAATGCTTCCTGAGTAAGGAAGGACATAGTGCTGCTCACCCCGTCCCTCCTCCTCACACACACACTCAGAAGCTGCTTCTTCATGGCTGTGGCATGGATTATGATGGAGTAACCATGCTACTGTTCAGATGTTGGGGGAAATGTCTGAATCAGTTTTCATTGACAAAAATGGCCACATGATCAGGAGTATACACAACCCACAGGTAGTTCTAAGGGTCGTTGTGCCCACAGTGGTGCTCTGCCTGAGCTTGCTGCTGCTCTTGCTGCTCTTGCTGAGCTACTCTTGGTGGTATGGTGGGCAATCATTATTGGCTTGCTGTGGCATGGTGGTATGCTGTGGTATGCTGTGCCTCTGCCTTCTTTCATGATTGAGATCTGATTTGGCTTACCAACCACTGGCAGTGACTCCAAAGTGTTAAAGCCGTCAATGCTTTTTTTTTTTTTGCATCTCAGATGTGCTCAAGTACTTTCATTAATCGTTTCTTAGCCAGAACTGCATATTTTCAGAGTTGTGTGCTTTGTCTTGACAGATGTCAAAGAATCAGCAAATTCAACGCAAAGATACATTGCTGGCAAAAAAAAGGGGTGGAAGGACTTATCACCCTTTGGCCCTGGAATCCTCAGATATTGTTTTATTTCCCTAATAGGTACCAGTACCTCATTTTTTTCACCCGTTCCTGAGGCAAAAACTGCTTAGGAAAATGGAAAAGTAAATTCCATTTCATTTTTACTGGAGCACAGAGCAAACTGTTAAGATTCCCCTCCTTTTAAAAGGGTTTGTTTGCAATGGCTTCCTATTTTTTCCTTGCAGGGACATATGTACACATGTATACATGAATGCATATGTCCTTGTGAAAAATAAGTCCACTAGAAAGTGGTATGTTGTACTCTTCCACCATTCTGAGCACCTAGTCTTGGGAATGGATGGAAAAGTTTGGAAGCACTTGTACCTTTCAGGGAAACAAAAAATCCTGAGGATTCTAGTGCCATAGGAAATAAATCTCTCTATCCCCTTTTTGTAAGCAAAGATCATTATATATTTGTTTTGAATTGACAGCTTCACTTTTGACAGCTGCCTAGATAAAATGCAATCTCTCCCCCCGCCCCAAATATTTGTACCTTCTCTGGGTCAGTGCCTTTGGCTGGTACTTCTGTATTTTGGCAACAGGAACTCCCTAAGTCATTACCCAGAGAAAACATCCCATTTTTGCCCCACAAAAATGTATAGAGCTGCAAACCTGGAACTGCACAATTTCAGCTGTTTTTTTAAAGTAACAAGATTATTTGCATACATTAGTTGTGTATTTTTTAAAAGGGGAGTTGCAAACCAGTTGGTCACTTTGAAGGGACTGGCACTGTCTGCTAAAATGGCGATTGTAAAAGTGATCTGGTGGTGGGAAAGCTATGGGAGCCAATATGGCCCCAGTCACAGAGAGAAGAGTGGCTTGAGCCACAGAGTCCCCTGGGATGCTCCTGGCAGACTTTGGAGGAAGGAGGGTTTGACAACTCACGGTGAATCCAATTGTCCCTCAGCTGGATCCAATTGTCCTTCACAAGAAGCTACCCAACTTGGCTTTTTGACAGAGGGTGGGGTGGGTCAGCACAATGTGCAATATATCTGTTCCTAATCCTGAAAAAGAGAGCCTGTTTTTTTCATTTAGTTGCTGCAAAATGTGTTGCCCAACATTTACAAATAGTACTCCATCAGTCAAAGTGGTAAGCCAGAGCTGGTCTAATGAAGTAGTTGAGAAGTTCTTTGTTTGCATCTCACCTCAGCTACAAACTCATTAGATTGCCTTAGGCAAGTCATTATCTTGAGCTCTGCTTCCCCCATCTGTGATGTGTGGAGGCTACTCCTGATTTACCTCATTTAATTGTGGCAAAGTGCCCTTGAATTTACGTGAAACATGTTGAACACTACAAAGCAAGATATCATCATCATCCTATACCACCCAATAGTTGAAACTCTCTAGGGGGTTCACAAAAGTACAAGATAATAAAAGGATAACATAAATTCTCTAGCATGTAAACATTAAAACAATCTAAACAGCTAAACCATTGACAATAAAATACTGGACATGACAGAAACAATTGACATAAATGCCCCTAGTGAGTTGCTAAGGGACATGAAATTCAGATTTGTGCAGCAAGGGTTGGGACCCTTACTCTACTGAGGCAGGGTAATTTTTCTGAAGCTGTTGTACCATCCTTATAATGCCATGGACAGAAGTACTACTGTAGTGTAATAAATTGGCTGGACCTCCTGACCCAATGAACCAATGGCAGCCTGTATACTCTATTTATCTGTTGCTTAAGGCCTGGCTTCTCAGCTAGAGCAACTTATCTCACTGAAGAGCCTCACAGATCCCAGAACCTGACCAGCCTCATCTGCTTCTGGTCCTTTGAAGCTCTGCCTGCCTGACCCAGAACAGGACCCCCACCTGCAACTTGCCTCATATCTTGACCGTCTGCCAAGGCCTGATAGTGCTATATTGATTCTTGAAAAGATTATGGACCTGTGTAATCCAACTTCTGATTACTTGTGCCACAACAGATCTTGAGAATAGCGGCAGTGCTATTCTTGGCTCAGTATTGCTCCCACATTTCCTCCATTACATAGGCAGTTGATTTCTGTTCTGTTTTCAGAGGGTGCAGGTCACTATACAATAGTAACTGCCAAACTTGTGCTGAATCATTGCATCAACACCATCCTCCTGGCACTTGGACCTATTATTATTCTAATAAAAGAAATAAGAACCAAAAGCTCTGCTGGATAATGGACAGAATGTCCAGACTGTGAAAGAAAGAGCACATTAGACTAATTATGAGCAAATTATAAGCAAATACAGTGAAAGAAAATATTGTTGCATGCTTGCCACTTCCCCAAGAGAGGTTCAGCTTCCAAGGGTAGCATCACTGGATTTAGTGCTCCTTGAATGCGAGAGCACAGGAGGTGTGCCTCTTTAGCATTTGCTTTATTTGCAAATATACCAGCAGAGTATAAACAGACAGCAGGCACCCCTAGAAGGCAACAGATCCACTTCTCCACAGGAGAAGCCTTGCACATGGCAAGCTTCCTTCAGCCAGCTTACAGCCCCCTTTGCTCTCTTCTGCCTCTCTCCAAATTCAAAACAGCCAAACTTGCTGTCATTCATGTGCAATCTGTTACACAAGACTACCAGGAAACCAGCCATTAAAAGAACATTCATGTTCTTTTGTCAAATCCTGGCTATAATAAGGTGACTCTTACAACAAAACCATACAGACTAATTCACACCATTCAGATAGCAAACTCACAACCATCAAATGGGAACCCAGCTTTTGCTGGAAAACGAGATGACCATGGCCAGTGAACATTGCTTATGTGATATATTGAACATAACTGAAAAGAGGCATCAAAACCCTACCAGAAGAACAAAGATAGCCATGCTGCTCAATGAGAGGAAAAAAATAAAATTCATAGTTCTCCCATTTTTTTGGAGCCATAACTGAAAAATATTTCCCTTCCATCTATCTATTCACTTTGCAAAAACAGATGGGTTTTCTTCACCCTATACACTTTCTAGATAGTTATTTTTAGAGAAAGACTGTGACTGGTCATCTTCACTATGAGGGCCAAATGGATTTTGTGGCAAACAATTATTTTTATATATGAGGTGGGACAACGGCAGATCGAAATGGACCATAAAATCCTCTCTGGACTTTTCTGCATTTATCATGCATTTGTCATTCCCTGCTCACAGTTGTTTACATATTCTTTAGATTACATTGTAACCCTTAAGTTTCACTTCTGTGTCTAACAAACAGGATTTCTGGAGAGCAGAAAACAAAGCATTTAATTAAAAAACGGGGGAAAACAGCATTTTTCACTTGTGTATTTGCACTATTCTGTGATACTAGAGTGACATCTAGAGGCTGTGAATCAGAAAAGCAGGAAAGGAAATGCTCTTTCTGTATGTTGTGCTCAGATCTCAATTCTGTGACAAAACTGAAAATAGTTACAACTGATTAACAGACTTATATAGAAAAGCTTCATGTCTATTCAAAAGTAAGTTCCATTGAGTTAAACGGAGCTTTCTCCTAAGTCAGAGTGCACATGATTGTAGCCTAAATAAATTCTCAATGAACTGCTCTTGGTGTCAGACCACAAGACAGATTCAATCTTTTATTACTTTCTGAGAGCTGATAAGTAGTCCATTGGTTATTTCATTGCAGGCAATTATAATGTGCATAACCCAGAGTTAGATAAATCCTCACCCACTGAGGTAACCCAGTAACCTATTTCAATGTGATTGACAGTTTTGGATTGGCTCTGGATCAATACAAGAACCTTTGTTGGGAACATTTAGTTAAATAAAAAAGGAATATATATTTTGTTCCCATGTCAACCACTCAAATGCAAGGATTATTTTTTCCTCCCTTGATGTCAGGAGTAATTCAGGCTTTTACCAGAAGATGATCTCAATTCTGCCTGTCTGTCTGATGACGCAAGGGCCAGTTCTAGTGCTAACTTACAGTGTCTGAATCATTTCAGAGACAGCCAACGAATAATTGTGCTCTTTTTCAACAACCTGATTCTAAGTCTTTAAGAACTATTGCGATGTCTTTGCACTTCAGTCTAATTGAGATCAATCTGCTTTTCTCATGTATGCAAATAGACTGTGTGCAAAGGAAATTGTTATAATGCGCCTTTGCAAGTTCTAATTAAAAAATGAGCTGACTCTCCCCATGAACAGCTGCAATAAATAAAGCAGAGATGGCTTGGATAAAAGTGCAGGTATGGAACAATGGAAAGGGATGAACACAAGCCCTACAGTTTTTGTGTCTACAGTTTTCACAAGAGAGAGACAAGGGATTATCTTTCAAAGATAGGGAAATGGTCCCTACCATCACTGATCAATAAAACTATGCATGCTACACTGGTCAGTCCATCGATGTGGCCAGTGGGTTCCTTGCAAGAGGAAAAAAGGTGAGATACAAATGTAATAATAATGAAAAGATATAATTAGACAGGAAAAAGTGGTCGCTTCAGGGATGTTATGAAATGGCAGCAAATTGTTGTTTGATTCATTATTGTCACATTTTTATGATCAGGCAAGGGGAGAAGCACTTGTGGGATTTTCTGCCTCAGGTCCCAAACTAACTGGGCTTGTGCAAGGCACTGTGCCTCTGTGGCCAACACCGCCCATCGCATGGTGAGGCACTTGCTGAGGGCCATCGTTGCCTGTTTCTATTTCGCTCGTTG
The DNA here is from genome assembly GCF_004798865.1 of Varanus komodoensis. Taxonomy (NCBI): domain Eukaryota; kingdom Metazoa; phylum Chordata; class Lepidosauria; order Squamata; family Varanidae; genus Varanus; species Varanus komodoensis. The sequence continues at coordinate 34,953,943 of NW_025336598.1, forward strand.
TGGCTCAGACAGGCATGGAGGAGACAAGGGGGAACAGCAGCTGCTCCCCCCACCCATTGCTCCCTGGCTCTTTGCCTGTCGAGCAAGCAGATGATAGAAATGATGAATAAAACTACGGCGGAGCAGCAGCAGTGCGGTGATCATGGGGCTGAGAATGTAAACTCACTGAGGCAGTGGGCCCACGAAGGGTGTGTTGCCCAAGGGCCCCACAAAACCTGGGCCCAACACTGTAGGCACACTGATGTCGGGAAAATCATTCATGACACACCCCTAAGCCCCAAGATATTTGGGGTCAGGCCTGCTTTAGATGCCTACAGAGCAGTGTGTGCCTGGCCCGTCATGTCGTTATGGAAACATGTGAATTGAGCCTAACAGGCTACAGGATACAGAGTAAAATCACAGCACTCAAACACCCACACATGCAAACACAAATACTAATCGTCAGGTCAAAATGACATTGGAAACCAGCTTTTCAATAGATTCTGCTGGCTTACCAGAAAACAGAGAGGAATTTTTCAGAGGCAGCCCCAGTTATGGGACTCTCCTCACCCTCCTCTGAAATGTTAGTTGTTGCACCTCCGAGTCTTGAAAAGGAACTTGATCAGACTGCTTTTTAAACAGTGCTTGGCTTTAATGGGCTGTGATACAGAAAGTGGTTCTTTATATTACGCTTTAGAACGACTGTATTTTTATGGAAGTTCATATACTGTATTGGTAAGGCAATGGTACCCTTAAACTCAAGATAATGAAACAAAACAAAAAAGAGAGCATAGCTGAAGTCAGAGACATGTAGGCCCTCAACTCATTGAGGAAATGAGTGCTTTCAGGGTGAAATTCCCCATCACAAGTAGATCCTATCTGAGGGATTGTTAAGAAAGAAAAATGGCAGGAAGGTATGCAAGGGGGACTACCAGGACCTGCAGATTCATTCTGGGTCCTGTAGGGGGGTTCTCATACCCGGTCCATGATGCCACATACTGAGTTTCCCAGCAATCTACAAAAGTCTCTCAGAGGTCAGGACTGAATTTATACTAGGTGACATAGCAATTCAAGCAATTGCGTATTAGCTCCTATGATCGGCCAATCTACGGGAGAGCCCTTGTTATGGTATCAAAGCAGCTCTCCTCTCAGAACCCATCCTGTGCATTGTACCTCCTCCTGCCTTTGAAAGAGAAAAGGGTGTCTATCACAAGCCTTGTGGTAAACGAAAAAGTCTTCTATCTTGGGAAATGAGAGCATCAATGCTGCACCACAGTCAATGAAGCAAAGGCAGGATGTTGCAGCACAGCAGGATGTTTAAACGGAGCATTTAATTTTCTCTCTTTTTTCCAGTGGTTATTGCAAAATGGGTGCCTTTTTGAGCCCGTTCCTCTGAATGCTCATCTACTGTCAGCTACAGCCTGGTCCCCCAAGGAGGTGGCCCTGTTTTCCCACTCTGCATTCTTATTTGTGCAAGACTCATTCAGCTTAACAATACGATTAACAGCATCATTTATGTGCGTAGCTAGAACAATGTGGAAAACATTCAAATAAGCTGGGGCAAATAGCATGCCACCTACCTAGTCATTCATTGGCTTGAAGCCATATCAAGGAAGAACATGCAGCTCTGCATTCCCACCAGCTGGCCTTAAGCAGTCGCTTGTGGGAGCTCTGTGAACAGATTTATCAGGCTTGCTAATGAAGCAGGAGGAAGGCCAACCCAATCCCACTGTTTTAAGCTGAGGTTAGCACAGGACTGAAGAAAGGCAATGCAGAAGAGCTGTTGCTGAGTCAAGATAACTTGTGATGTATGCCAGGTTCAACCCCTGGCATTTCCGGGCAGATCTGGGAAAGGCACCTGCTTTGACACCCTGGGGAGCCACTACCAGTCAGGCTGGTTGGTGCTGGACCAGTTCTGACTCATCTGGACTTCCAGCCTCTTCCAGGGTCAGGTTCCTATATCCCTCCTATGTAGTTTGAAACTACAGACAAGTGGAAGAGTGGCAGACCGTAGGCAATGGGAGAACAGGGAGAGGGCACAGCACAGTGCGGACAGGCTCCTGCACAGAGGAGGAACTTCAGAGGGAGTGTGAGAGGGAGCCATTTCTCTCTCACTGGGGCGCTTCTGTTTATACTCCCATTTGTTTCATGTGTTTCTGGTGGGTGTGCTTCTAAACTGACAGGTTAACGAGTTCTTAATTGATGCTTGGATTATGAGTACAGTTTTCCTGTATTTTATCAGCTTTGAGCACTATTGTAGTGGATATAAGGTAGGACATACATTTCATAAATAAATCATGTATCTTAAGCAGTGTAATAACTTTGGGGCCAGGACTAGATCAGGAACTGTGTCACGGTCTTGTATCACATTTTCTCTACATGCAAGTATCTTGCAGAAATGCCTTCAGCAACATGCACACCCTCGTCTTCAGAAGCACAAAGCGGTACCACTACTGGCTTCTTTCTCCCCTATTTTGCACACAGATGGCCACCCAATTTCCAGCCAACAGCCATTTGTATTCAATGGGATAGAAGAGAAGAAAGCCAGCATTTAGGTAGCTTCAGAATATTTAGAGCAGATGCATTTTCTCTGCTCACAGGAAAGACCAAAAGATTAGACAAGCATTCCCCAAGTATGTTTAGCTGCTGACATCATTTTGGAGAAAGGGGTGAAGGCGAAGGAGCCCTAACTACAGCCCACCAGAACAGGCATTAGGGCCGCACTGCAGAACCGAGGAAAAGCTCATGACTGACATTTATTTTTATTTATTTGGACAACTTATATGCCGCCCCATTCGCATAAGCCTCCTCTTATCTCAGTGGAGCTCCGTGTCCACTGCAGCTTTTCTTTCCATCTTTATGAGAGCTCTTCCTGTCCCCGTAATAGATCCACCACCATGAATTGCTTGGGTAGCTCCTGTCAAGCTCAACAGAAAAGCTGCAATAAACAAGGAGCCACCCTGCCATAGGGTCTAATTCCACTTTGGGGAAGATTTACCCCAGATACCCACAAATTTTAAATTAAAATTCTTACTACCAATAACAAAGGTTATTGGGAGAAGCATCTTAATCTTTTAGGGAGAGGCATCCTAATATTTTAGGGGGGGATTCCACAAAAGCATGAAAACACCCAAATTATTGGCAGTTAGGTTAAAGGGGATGGTGTCAGAGGGCATGGCCTTCTGAGGAACTGCACCCAAAATGTTAAGAAGGTAAAGACTGAACAGCTACACATTGTCCATTTTAGTTTTAGGAACCCTCTGTTTGCAAGCACCATTAAAATTAAAGTTCTTTGAGCCCAGGAAAGATCTCTGAGCACAATTTTTCCACACAGGAATCCACTCTTGGTTACCTCAAACTTTCTTTCTTTCAGCAATATAACTTAGAGTAGGCTGGGCCTATTGATGATACTGTTAAACAATTATGACCAGAAATCCTTGGTGATCTACTCCTGCAAAACACCCAGGGTTCTAACCAGTATATGCAGAAATGCTTTCCTGTTTAGCCCTGCTTAGTTTAATCAAAATGCAAATAATGAGAGAATATTTTTTCTTTTGTTTCTCAAGTTATCCAGTAAAGAAATCATTGGGCGCCCATTATCTGAACTTTCACCATCTTTCCAGAACAAGTCTGCACTACCATTATTTTTAAACATGCCAAATCTCATTTTGCTTTGGGAGAAGTGGAACAATTTAAAACATTTACAGAACCTCCCAGCTGAAGAGCAAACATTTGGTTTCCACTCTGAATGCACTCAAGGTTATCTTCCTGATAGTTTCCTTGCAAGATTTGCTATTTAATTTCCTGGGGAAACATATCTGCTGTGATTGGCAGGTTTTCATTGTACTCTGTTAGGTACACACACACAAATTAACACACTGTTGGAGCACTCTCCTAGCTAGTGGTGCTGCACACCGCACATTCACAATTGGACTGAACAGAATGGCAAAGGACTACCATGGTAACCTCTGATATAATGCAGACTACCCAGTGTGCATGCAGTCATGCCTTCCTTTTAGAAGCAACTACGTAATTACCAGTAATCCAGAAAGTACTATTAAAGCAGTTTTTTTTAAAAATCAACAATACAGCCTCACATTCATAACTCCCACAATGAGTTATGTCCTTGCTCTATTTTTAAGAATAGAGGCAGACTGTAAGATTTTAAAGATGCACACAGAGAAATGAGGCCAGCTCAGATGCTTTTGAAATGTCCTGACTTGCTGAACAAAAATAATGTCTCAGCAGTGATAAATGGCTCTAGCCTGGAAACACCCTGGAGAGACATCATCATCTTGGAGGAGAGCTACATCTTAAGCTACCTTTTTGGGGCATGGGCACACTTGGCAATGTGAAACTATGTTTGGCAACACCACAAAAGGACTGCTGCAAAAGGCATGGCAAAGGATAAGAAACCTTCCCAAAAGAATGTGCACACAAGGCAGAAGTGCAGTGTGGGCGCCAACACACTAAACAACTCCTTGAACTCACAGTTTTCAATACCAACTAAACCTATTTCTAGCAGTCCCAGCTGCTGGTAAGAAAATGTTAATTAAAAAAGTGAGAACAGCTAGGGCATCTTGATGGATGCTGAGAAAGGTGTCTGGGGGCACAATGGTTCACCTTGCCTACCCATGTTTTAAACGATGTCCTAACACAACCTTTTCCTGCACTGGTGTCCTCCAGGTATGCTGGATCATTCCATCCATGCTGACTAGGAACGATGAGAGCTGAGGTGCAACACACCTGAAGGACACTGGGTGGGGAAACACTATCTTATGCTGACAGCTTACAATAGTATCCCTCCTTTAGTCATATTCCACTAAAGCTTTGTAACACTTTTTCATATATCTGTTTTAGCTCAGCTGAAACTTACCCTGTTGTTAGAGTCTTTATGTGTTTTCACCTTTCCTTTTTACTGCACTGGGGTCTAAAGATCATTATGTGGCTGCACTTTCCCTGTGGTCAAGGCCTCTGGCATTTACACTGCACAATCAATCATGTCAGCCTGCATAGTTTACATAAAAGCAAAAAAGGCTTTGAACAGAGAATGCCCATGAAAACTGCTGGTGTGCAGACAGGGATCTTCCATCCTCATCCTTAGGAAATGACCCATTAGATTGGAACTCCAGTATTAAAAGGACAGCACAATTCTATATACATTCATCTGAGGAAGGTATTTATGATTCTTCATCTTCTGGACACACACACTTTTATCTTGTTTAAGCCCCAATTAGAACAGGAAGGGTATAGGAAGTTCACAGATTAAATATGAGGTGTTTACTTGTGTGGAAATTTTAAATTTTGAGATTAAATTAAATTTACACCAGATGAGATTACGGCTTAAAACTATTAAAAAAGAAAAAGAAAAAAGAGATATTTGTTTTAACATTCTAAACAGAAGAAGAGACATTTCAAAATATGCCTTCTGTCTACCAACTTCTGTCTGCTCCAACATGCAAGAGAGAATAAAAGGAATGTACAATAAAATGAATTGCTTAGCACAATAGCATACCTACTGTGAGTGCACTTACTAGGCATTTTCTAGGACTTTGAACAATGTCTAATGAAGCAAATCCCTCCTCATTACCACCTCTGCACACCTTGTCTTCCTGGTTTGAGAGAGCAGTACTGCAGCGGGGGGGGGGGGGGGGTTAGCAGGAAAAATGTGTCCTTTTAGAGTCATGCAGAATCTGCTTTGTGTCTACACTGTACAACTTGACAAAAATTACTGAGATGATGTTCAGAGAGGATAGAGGGCTTCCCCTTCCCCTTCAGACCACTTGAGAAAATTCCACAGGTGAACTTATATTTCAATTTATACCCATTTTGTGTACACTGTTATACCGACCTGCGTATGAAAGTAAAAAACATAGATCCTTCTGATTCATAACAAGGAGACAGGTGTACCAGCCTCGATAAACTTATCAGGGCCAGAGTGGGTGGACTTCAAGCTTACAGAATGTACTGTACGTTTTTACTAAAACTTTGAGGTCCACCAACTGGAGCTCAATGCAAAATAGCAAGGGGGGATATATTTAGCATTATGAAACACCAGGGATCTTGTTCTGAGGGATTTCTAAGTTCATACTGATGCTGCTCAGTCAAGAGTGGCTCAATTTCTGTCTGACATGGCAGCCATGGATCTGCCCAGCCCTCTACACACACTCAGTTTGGTATTCTGCTGTGGTGGTGAGCTTGGTGCTTTGAAGGTGGAGTTACATGTGATGCCATTGTCATGAGCAGATCACTTTCTGGTTAGTGTTGTCCTGTTTGCTGGTATGGAGGTTCATGGGACTGACTTGGGGACTAGTAAGAATGGTCTGCCTCAGGCCCCTGAGGGATACAAATGGTTTCCTGAACACTTGGAAACCAAGCACAGTTTCCTGTCTTGTGCATTGGTGGTAATGTCAAAGCCCTGACTGCTCTATGGAAGACAGAAATGGTCTGGTCTTTGGACACTATTGCTCCTAAGCATCCTCTCCCTCTTGGTAGAACCAGGTCAGTTCCCTGGTTTGATAGAGAGTTGAGGGCTAGAGTTGAGGAACGCTGGCTAGAGTGTCATTGGAGAAGAACTCAGGATGAAACCAACCAAATACCGGAAAAGATCATTGGAAGACCTATTCGGTGGTGGTGAGGCTGACAAAGAACACTCACATCTCTGCTGGCATCATATTCACACAATATGATAATACTTTTCTATAGCGTGTGATGCTTTCTTTGTCAGGATGTTGGAGTATGGACAGGGAGCAAGCTGCTGCTGGGTTGCTTTATCAGTAAATTTTTTCAGGTTCACTGTGACTTAGGCTTAAATATTGGGGCAGGTAAGAGTGCTGTAGCTTTGGCAATGGCCTGCTTGCCTATGATGGGTTCATTTCAGCTTGTGGGTCTGAGGTATGTGGATGGAATATGTAGAATTGTGAGGTACTTGAGCCTTCCCCGTCTTTGCAGATTAAACGGCCCAAAGTGGGACTGATGCCATGGCTAAGACATCACCAATGTCTATTTGTGGGAGGGGGTTGTTTCATTTGCTCAAAGAGGCCATGCAAAGAAGTTTATTAAAGAAACCTTCCCTTACCCCAAAAGATCTGCCTAACTAGATAAAGGATTTTCCATTTTTTACTGTGGAGTTTCAATTATGTATCCAACCATATGACACTGGTTATCTGGACCCTTTTGAATGGACCTGTCAGTTGGGATATGTGACTGAGATTGGTTTGGTTGCCTGGGTAGATGATCTACTCTGGCAGCTAGACCCTGTTCCCCTAGACTTCTCAGCGGTTTTTGGTATCATCATGCATAGTATCTTTCTGGACCACCTTATGAGGCTGGGACTTAGGGGTGCTGCTTTACAGTTCCAGGTTGGCTTTAGAAGGTGGTGCTGGGGATTGCTGGTCAATTTATGGTCCTTGCCCTGTAGTATCCCATCTTGTCTTCCATGTTTTACAATATTCACATGAAACCATCAGAAGCATCCCTTGAGAGCTTTGGAATAACATGATACCATTGCACTGATGACACCCAACTCTGTTATGCAACCATGACACTTGAATCAGTAATGGGCTGGATGAAGGGCTGGACACATTGAGGCGAAGTGGTCCTTTATCAATAGAAACCTGACTCAAGGGCTGAAATTCAACCTGCTCTGGGATGGGATGTTCTGTGCACCCCCTGAGGGATCTGGTCTGTAGCTTGGGCATATTCCACCACAAGATCATCAGGTGGCAAGGAGTGCATTTGCAAAATTACACTTGGTTTACATCAAGTGTTTGGCTTGAAAAAATGCAGAACAGGGGAAATGAGTTTTCAGACTTAGCACGTTTACTTTACATTAACCTTTCCTTTAAAAGGATATCATTTAAGCAATTTTTAGTGAAAGGGCAGCAATAGCCAAATACATTAAAGGGAAAAATAAGCAATCAAACAAACATGTCCCCATTTTCTTTCTTCTTTCTGTTACATGCATCTTAGGGTACATCATGCAGTGCTTCCTCTGCTCTCTTGATTAGATAAAGGTGCTAGTAACCATCACCTCTAAAAGTTAAATGCTTTTTGACAGTCTCTGGGTGGCTGAGCATTTTAGCCTTTGGTATTTCACAGCCAATCTTCCTAAACAATTGAATTAAATAGCTAAACTTTAGACCTGTCTGTGAGAAGATAAAAGAAAGCCCCAGCTCCTTCCTATTCCCCTGAAGGTAGGGAAGAGATTCAGGGTGCTTCTAGTGTAAAGGTTCTTGAGGGTGGCACCACCCCAAACCTTTCTACCACAGAAAGCCTTCTTGGGGTGACAAAAAAGACAGACATCATAGGAAGCATGAAGTTTCCCAACAGAAGATGCTGTGGTCTGGACCAGTGCTGGCTCCTGGTGTTGGGGGGTCCTTGGTCAAGGCACCCTCGATGAGTGAGTCTTTCCTCACCACTAATGTCACCAGCTGCTCTTGCTCATCACCCTTGTTTATTCCCACTTGCTTGCTTGCCTGGCAGAGAGCGTGTAGCCAGTGGCATCTGCCAGGGGCTGGGACATGGGCAGCAGGAGACAAGCCAGAGGCCCCGGGACCAGAGTGACAGAATCTGAGGCAAGACAGAGTCCAAAGTCTGAAAGCTAGGTTCAGTGGTCAGTCCAAGTCCTAGGCTTAGGAACCAGGAGTACAAATTAGGGTAGGGCAGGGCAGGGCAGGGCAAGGATGAGGTTATGAACAAGCCAAGGGTTGAGAACCAGGAAGACAAGCAGAGGTGCAGATCCCTTGAGGCAGGATAATTTGGCACAGCAAAGGTCAGGCAAGATTCAGGGGCTGCAGCACGGCTAGCAGGAAACCTGCCTTGCTGAGGCAAAATAGCAAGGCAGAGTCCACAGCAAGATGGAGGCACTACTATGAAGGGAAGAGCTTGCTCTTACACAGTTCTTCCCCCGGGGCTTCCTGCTGGTGCTAACAGGGCGGCTGAGAGCTCCAGCAGGGCCTGGGACCAGTCCTGTGAATACTGAGGTGGGCTTCTGGTTCTCCATTGGCTGGAGCCCCGGAGCAGCCCAGATCTTGCCAGACATCTACTGCTCCTCCCCACCACCACTCTTGCCTGGACCAGAGCAGCAGCTGGGTGAAGAGCTGGTTGCAGGAGAGAAGAGCAGGGGCACATCTAAGAGCTCATGCCAGGGGTTCCTGGTGAATTGTGGCCAACAGGTGCTCCACTAAAGCTACCCTTGCTGTCAGCCCTGCCTAATACACCCCTGCAAAGATCCACCATTATTCTTATAATTTGACATTGTGATTCCATTTTGGGCAAATTTCAGCCTTCAAAGTCTTACCCCTACTTGTGGAAATTGCTGCCATAGAAAAATAAAGCAGAATTCAGATACTGTGCCAACTCCCTACAAATCAAGATGATACCACTGGGGTGAGGAAGAAGGGAATCTATTTATTTATTAGATTTAAATAAATTGTCTTTCTCTTACAAGGAACTTAAACCTTTTCTCTTACAAGGAACTTAAAGCAGCTTACATCATTGTCATCTTTTTCCTGCCCTCAAACTTATCTCCAAAACAACAACCCTGTGAATAAGTTGGGCTGAGAGTCTGTGACTGGCCCAAAGTCACCCAGGCGGCTCCATGGCCAGCGAGAGTCAGTGTGGTGTAGTGGTTAAGAGGACAGGTCTGGAACTGAGGCAATCTGAGTTCTAGTCCCTGCTCAGCCATGGAACCAACTGCGAAGGCATATTGAAAGGCAAAAATCGCAAAGATTGTGATTTCCTGGGTTGTGCAATAATTTCACATTTACTTCCTGCATGCAATAAAGAAGCAGACATGTGGAAAAGGTGGCTGCTAGCAAGGTCTTTGCACTGAATTTGTAATAATGTGTCTCTGTTTCACTGATCCCCTTCACTGCCACCCCTTCTGGCCAAAATCTCTCATGAAATCAGCTTTTCAGGAGATGGGAGCAAATGTGCATCCACTACTAACAAGCCTCATTCTGCATTGCCTCTCTTTGAATGACACTAAAGAAATACAATCTGATTTAGGCTGCGGGCTTCTAGTCCCTGGGATGCCCTCCTGGGGCCATAGCATATACTGGATCTCTCTCTCTGAGATCAGGGAGAGAAGTCTGCTGCTGAAGTAGGGCTTCTGCCAACAGGATCCTTCTTGCTTGCATGCTGTCAGCATGCTAGCCCAAATGACTGATTGGCCTGGTTTCCTTTACGAACTCAGAAAAGAACCACCTTGTACAGGAGATGCCAAGCAAGATTTTTCCCATTGGAAGTCAGTTCCATGTAGGAAAAGCATATGTACACTATAAAAAGCTTTATATGCCTGTATTGGCTATTTTAGAACACAAAGTAGGGAACAAGCCCCATTAAACACCATAGGTCTCACCATTGTGTAAATGTGCATAACATTGTGCTGTAAATCTGTGACTTCTAAATGTTGGTTTCTGTTGTTTTCCTTTAACTTGCCACTTAAATGTTCTCTTTTAAACTTGCCATACAACTTGAAAGTGCAACTCTTATGTTCAATTACATGTTGATGAATCAAGCTGATTTCCTACAAAACACAGGCTTACAATCTAAAAGGCATGACACAAAAGGAAATAGATTTGGGAGGGAGAAGGAAAAAATTAAAAGCAAACTTATGCAACTATTTCTTAGTTGCAAAGTTCACGCAGACAATAGTTTAAAAGTAGCTTAATATCCTGGCTTATTTAGAAGCCATTTACTATAGAAGACTTCAAGGCTTATTTTCCAGTTTGCATGCAGGGAGAAGTAAATAACTACATGCATGGTCATGAAGATTATGCATATTGATAGCCTAATGTTATGGGTGTTTAACTAATGGATTAGAATGCTTATTTTATTTAAAATATGTTCATACATTTTCTGTTAAAATATCCAAAGCAGAAAGCTTCAATTTCAACTTAAAATTATAATAAGGTACACAAAAAGTTTTTTTTTTTTTAAACAGTAGGGGCAAAATGTAGTATAAAAACAGGAGTAAAGCAAGAGAAGCAATTGCCCATGATGAAAGAGTTGGTGCCACCCAACCCTTCATGGAAGGGGAGTTCAGAAAGGCGGTGCTACTGCTGCCAAGGCCTTTGGTGTGGAGGCGGTGCACTTCCAAAAGTAAGGGCACACAGAGGAGGACCTCTGGAGATCTGAAAGTTCTCAGGCAGGTTCATATGGGAGAAGGCACCCTTTCCAAATTTTGTCTTGGGCTGTGATTTTCTCTTGCTAATAAAAAAGGAGCCCTGGTTTAACAGCTGGCTCCCCATGATGTTATCCTTCTTTTATTCTCCTATCTACACAAAGCAAAACTGGAAGGACAGAAAACTGGATGCAAAGCATGGCAAACCCAGCTTCAAAAACAAAAGTAGGTTTTAAATTCACCTTGAACTAGGCCAGTGGACAGGCCTTGAAAAGCTAGCTGTCAGTGGCTGAGACCTGCTTACTGGCCTGTGTGGAAAAGGTCAGGCTCTCTCCTTAGGAACAGACAGGTGTCCACTTTGCAGGACCTGTCACAGTCTGGCATTTACTTTCTGGGTCAGCAGAGAAACCAAGGACTGCATACAAAGAGTGGTTCCATCTTTAAATGTGTTCCCTCCACTTCAGGTCTAAGGCATATTGAAAGGCAGGTACAGAAAGGTGATGAACTGCAGCAAGGCTTTAGCTTTACTGTTTCCAGTAAATGTGATAGCACCCATCCTTTATGGTACTAATACGCACACAATTATTACCTTAGAGCTATTTCACTTTGGCATGTCTTTAATTGATACCAACCACAAGCAAGGTGGAAGTTGTGGTGGTGATTTGAATAAAGTGTGTTGCTTATTTTCTGGTATTTTAAAATGTGTATAATGCCAGTGGATACTTTCCTGGTTGCATTGAGAGAAGGGTCTTGTTTTGTTTTTTGAGCAGGGAAGTTGCAGCATGGGAAGGTGGGATTAGCAGTCCCTTAAATGCCCTGCCATGTGCTACAATGGGACTTTTAAAACTGCCCCAGAGCCCTCCAACAGAGGCTTTTAAAAAGCTGTATTGCACCAGTGGTAGATTCCTTGGAGCTATTAAAGAGAAGTAATGGTGCTGGTACGCTACTCTCTTGTGTGCCAGAATATATCATGAGGCAGATTCAATACGAAAGTTATAAAAGAGCTTCCCTGAACTATGTAAGAAGTTACTTTTTATGCGGAGAGACTGCATTATCTTTGATGCATCGCTGATGAATTGGGTAATTAAAAAGGAACACAGATAATGAAAGATGTTAATTAACCTTCCTTGTTTTAACATGAAGATTAAGAACAATGGGGGAAGGTATTCTACATTCAGGAGAGCAGGAAAGGAAAAGAGTAAGATTCCATTTAAACACAAAGGAATGTATTCAGGGTGTCCTTGGCCAAGCAGAAGGTCCCTTTCACTTGCTTTGATGTAGCACAAGAACCTTCCATGAGAAAAGAACACTGAGAGCTTCTGTTTGCATACACATACAGGCAGGATAACTTAAGATGGGTGCTAGACTGCAGCCCTGTGCAGGCCCCAGCACAATATCTCAGGATGCCAGTCCAGGACAGCTGTAAGGCAGCTACATATGCTCGAGCAGCAAGGAAATAAAGCAACAACAGAGCTGGAAAGGAGCTTGGAGTTTATTTTGGTCAGCGCCCCTGCTCAGTCCAAAGCTAGTGCCAAAAGAGCATTCTTGACCAGGCTGAAATCAGGTCACTGAAACGAAAGTCAGCATGGATGTGAAAGCTGGACAGTGAAGAAAGCTGACAGGAATTAAGTGGATGCATTTGAAATGTGGTTTTGGAGGAGAGCTTTGCAAATACCCTGAACTGAAAGATGGAACAAGTGGCTCCTAGATCAGATTAAGGCAAAACTTTCCCTAGAAGTAAAAAACGACAAAACTAAGGCTGGCTGTCATATATCATGAGAAGGCAAAACTTCCTGCCAGAGAGAATCATGCTAGGGAAAGTCAAAGGCAGAAAAAGAAAAGGAAGCCAAAAAGAAAAGATGGAATGACACCATAAAGGAAAACACAGCCTTGAATTTAGAACAGCTAAGCAGGAATGTCATGGATCGGACATTTTGGAGGGCTTTCATCCATAGGGTTGACATAAGTCAGAAATCACTTGAAGGCACACAACAACAACTGCATGCAAAGTTGTGTTTGGCTGGAGGCAGTGCTGAGCACCACAGAGGACTGGATCCTTGCCCCCACCCTGGAGACTTTTCAGAATTATATAATTCCCAGGGCCCCACATTTCCCCCATCATTCTTGTCATCCCAGTTCCTTTAGTTCTTTTCCAAAGTGTCTGTACACATTACTCAGAAAATATGGAAGGTCAGAAAAAAATCCTGGTACCCAGTGCCGAAATGCATCACGCCCAAGACCAAAGAAATAGGATGCTGCTGGCATTCTGGTTTTGCGAAAATGATCTGCTTTCCATGGAGCAATAACTCCGAGTGTAAACACCTCACCTCCATGGCAGCACAAGGCGGCTGCTCCACTGTGGCTCCTTTCACAGAGGTGATAAAGAACAGCAATTGCTTCACTTTCTTACTTCTCTGATGAAAAACAGGCTAGCTCTCCATACAGGCAGTTCTAAAGAATATACACATTCTGTTCCATTCCCCATCGCTCAAACTGTGAACTAAGCAATATTCCTTCTTCTGCTGGCCCATTGCCACAAGGAGCATATGTATTTATCTAATCATGCAGAGATAAGCATATCCAGTCACAAAATATTCCAGCTCCCTGTGGAAAGGCAAAGCCAAGTGCAGACTTACCTTGAAAACAAATTAATGGTTGCTAGAAATTCTTGTATCCTCTTATAGAGGGAAAAATGAAACCTATAAAGTTGTATAAAATATGCAAGCAAATCTAACCCCCCCTCCCAACACATGAATTAACAAATTCTTTGTAGTAAATGCAGATATTGATGGCAACATGTCTAGAATGCTAAACAGATAATGATTTCAGCTAAGTTTCTATCAGCAATTGTTTTCATTCTGAGCTAATGTTTCTTCGAAGTTTTATCAGGAGACATGCTACTTATATGTTGTCTTCTTCAGTGATAAAAGGCGCCTTAGAATTGGAAAAACAAACATCTTTATGCTTTGGGGAACAAAACTGCAAACCTATAGTTTTCTCCAAAGTAAATTTAATGAACAGCTCCCTTTTCAAATTATAAATACACAGTTATGTTTCTTAGAAGTTAAACAAATCTCTCCCAGAAGGAATGCACTGAGAGTGTTTATATTCAAAGACTTTCTGCTGCTATCTTGGATGGTGTTTTAATAGGCAAACAGCTTGGAGAAAAGTAATAATACATATAAAAGAATTTGAAAAAAAGATCTAATTAATATTCAGCAATCAAAATGGCAGAAATTTCAGTGTTGAAATATGTGATTGCACTTTAAACTCCAAACATATTACAGAGAAAAATAAATCTTAATAATAAATAATAAATTTTGGTAGCTACTGGGGTTAGGAAAAAAAAATCCCATAACACATTTGTGGAATCAGAAATGAAGAGATGCAACTGTACTAAGGAATATTTTGTTACATGAGGAAAACACAACCATTCTAGCTGTGTGTGAGTGGTACCTCGGCTCATGAATGCCTCAGTTAATGACCAAATCAGGTCGCGAACAGAAATTTCAGAAAAATTTTGCCTCAGGTCGCGAACTCTGCATCAGGTGACGATCGTGATCTTGCCCATCTTCCCTGCACCGGTCTATGGCTGTGGTCGCTCTCGTGCAGGGAAGGCGCGCGCGATCATGGTCATGCTTGTTGTGGGGGAGGTGGCCACGATCTTTGTTCTTTCTCACTTAGCTTCAAATTTTTGTGATTAAAAAAAATAGTTACAGAACAGATTAACCCTATTTACATTGAACCTTATGGGGAAATTTGACTTGGCTATCTATCAATTTGGGTCATGACCAGAGTCATGGAATGGATTAAGTTTGTGAGCCAAGGTACCACTATAGTTTGCATGTGGTAGCAATTTGTGCATTATTTAACTTACAAATTGTTGAAATTTATTGGAAATGAGCATGTGTATTATCTGTGGTATGTTCATCACTTCCACTTTCAATTAGAAAACCTATAGTTACCATTTTGTTAGTGTGACATCAGAAACCAAACACTTTGGAATGTTTAACAGTTAAACAACGTAAACTTAATGCAACAACATACCAACCTATGTCTGACAACCCCCAGGTTGTTATATACCAACTGGCTCTTTGATTGCACACTTTGGAAAATGAGAAACAGACATTTCTGCATAGACTTATTTCACTTTTGCAGACATCAGCTCCAAAGAACAAAATTGGCCTGATAGCTCAAGTTCCAACACCAAGTCTCCATGTATTATAACAAAACAAAACAAAAGTAAGTCAGTTACCCAATTTGCAAAATAAAAGGCAAACCCACTTAATGCCCGAATACTGGTCCAGCTTGCATGACATGGCTGGCTAACTATGGGTTATTCAAACCATAATGAGCCATGGTGTGTGTTGGGTGACATTCTCAATATGCAAGCCCAAACAGGGCTCACCAAGTTGTATAAACTCAGCACCATGAGTTATCTGAGGGTTAAACAAACCTTCACATTACCCTGCAAAAAATCACAGTTCATGCAAGGTTTGATTACCTCTCAAATAACCTTCAGAATCAAGTTTGCATGATACAACAACCTTGGAATTGGGTTTGAATATTCAAAATGCCACTTAGCATGTGCTGCAGCCCATCTTGGGTTAAACAACCCCTAATGATCTGACTGTGTCATGTGAATCAGGTCATTGTGTCCATTCTATTGAGTGATGAAAAGGGAGTCTTTGGTTCTGTCAGAAGAAGGCGCCTTTAGCAATTTCTGGAGAACCCAATACTGACTAGTGAAGATCCCTTTTTCTAAATATTTACTGTAAATTTAAATCAGTGGCAAAGCATCTTTATGTTCTGATCTTCCCCCAGAGTCAAATGGCAGCTGCTTGTTGGCAATCTATTTCAATTGTAGTGAAAAGAAAACTCCATTCTTTTTTTTTCTTTTTTTAAGATTTCAGCTTTCATAATTCTTATACAGACAGATGATAATATTTGTCCATTGTAAACACCTCTGGATTGTAAACAGGTTTACTCTGAAATAACTACCATTTAGCTCAAATAAAAGAAGCTAATAGTGTAATCCTATGCATGACCACTCAGCTAATTTTTCAATTTCCAAAGATGTTTTTAGTTCCTGTTTTTAAAAAAAAGCCATGCCAAAGGCAATTTGTGACAAGTAAAAAGAAAAGTTAGGTATATTAAA
Organism: Varanus komodoensis; assembly: GCF_004798865.1. NCBI lineage: Eukaryota > Metazoa > Chordata > Lepidosauria > Squamata > Varanidae > Varanus > Varanus komodoensis. Next base: position 34,970,208 of record NW_025336598.1, read on the forward strand.
ACACAATCACGTATTTTCCTCTGTTTCGTCTAATAACCGGTAAGATTAGGAAATGAATAATAATATATTGAAAGGTTGGACAGATAAATTTTTAAAATGAAAATTTGAATACAAGTCTTTACTAAAACTGTGGATTGCAAGAGGTCATAGAAGAAAACTTCTATCCTGTCTGCAAAAGTACCCAATAATTAGTTTGAAGTAGAGTTTTTTTAGTGCAGAATTATTGTTGTCCTGTAATGCGGAAATGTGTGAGTGTCATGAGTACTCTCCTCTTGTTTGGATATGGTGTGTCTTTAACTCTCTTGATATTTCTGGCTCTTTCTCTTATGTAACATGGCCATCAGGAATTTAATTCCAATCTTATTAATTAACCTCTCCCACAGTATTATGTCCAAGCTATAAAGCTCCTTCGTTGGATTATGTGGTCCTGAGCATGAGACACTGTCATTCAAACAGCCTAATGATTCTGGGGTAAAGTTAAGGTTTCCGCTTGACATTAAGTCCAGTCATGCCTGACTCTAGGGGGCAATGCTCATCTCCGTTTCCTGGCCGAGGGAGCCAGCATTTGTCCGCAGACAGTCTCCATGGTCATGTGGCCGGCATGACTAAACACCGAGGTGCACAGAACACTGTAACCTGCCCACCAAAGTGGTACCTTTTTATCTACTTGCATTGCATGCTTTTGAACTGCAAGGTTGGCAGGCGCTGGGACGGAGCAACGGGAACTCACCCCGTTGTGCAGATTCGAACCAGCAACCTTTCGATCTACCAGCCCAGCAGCACAGTGGTTTAAACCACTGCGCAACCTGCAGTCCCAGTGATTCTGGGGTAACAATACACAAAATAAAACTTTATTTGTACAATAAGCATATTGGTTTTAAGATGCTCCATAATTTATTCCCTTAACGAATAACACAATGCATAAAAACAACTTCTGACTTAGGTATCTCACTCTTTTCCCTCATATTCACTCCTCACTCTCAAATCCGTTTTTCTCTTCTGAATGTTCTTTGACCAGTCTCTTCTATTTATCTAAGTTCAGTCTGTCCTTTCTGCACTCAAGTGTCTGTCAGCTTCTATCTCTCACACCTTTATAAGCCTCGACAAGATTCATTTTTGACTTTCCCTAGTCACTAATATATCCCCCAAGTATCCTACTTCCTTCTTTGGAATCACCTGTGGCTCCCAGTAGCTGCAGCATGCACAGCGGCCACACCCCGGGCAACAGCTTCGACAGGCTGGCCAAACCAGGTAGAGGGTAGCCTTTACCGTGAGATAGGGATTTGTCTGTCCCGAGCATGTGAAGACAGACTCTGGTGGATTGAGCAGATGAGACCTACTAGAATAGGACCAATGGTCATGAAGGTGGTTTCTGCAAGCGTTGTGGTACGCTAAGAGCACGGCAAGACATGAAGACGCCCTGGTCAACCACTGTGCCCAGCCCATCTCCAACCGTCTCGACTCTTGTCCTGCCACTGGAGCAAGATGGATTCTGGGAAGAGAGAGTGAGGCTGACTATGCGCACCTCTCCCTCACTTTAATCCAATCCACGCGCAAGTCTGGACATCCTCAGTTCTAGTAAGCCTCAAAGTCCTGTGGCGATGGGTGAGCGACGAAGCAGCAAGTGTGGATACACTGGGAGCTGTAGCCGCGGACCTGCACACAGGGGGCTCAGGTCTAATGGTCGTCTTCTTGCTGACCGAAGCAACAGCTGGATTCGGCGTCTACCTGAGAGACTGAGCAGCCCTCTTTAAGACCGCACTGCTCACCTCCATAGCAAAAAGAAGGGGCCAGAAAAGGTGCCCTAAACATTGCTGCTTCACAGAACTGTGGCCAGCTTACCTCAGCTGGAGGGGATCCCATCTTATGCGGTCAAACAACAAAACTGCAAACAAAACGCAAACACAAGGTAACACCACTGACTATTGGCACGTGGAATGTACGCATGCTTCAAGACAACCCCTCAGCGGATCGACCAGAAAGAAGAACAGCCCTGGTCGCCAGAGAGCTCGCAAGCTTTAACATCGATATAGCGGCCCTGTGTGAAACTCGCCTAGCCAACGATGGTCAGCTCACAGAAACAGGAGGCGGTTACACATTCTTCTGGTGCGGACGTAGCAGTGACGAACGTCGTGAATCTGGAACTGGCTTTGCGGTTAAGAATCATCTTGTCCTCATACTTGCCAGTCTTTCCAAGGGTGTGAACGACCGACTCATGACAATGCATCTCCCACTACCGAGAGGAAAGCAAGCCACTCTGATCAGCGCCTATGCACCCACAATGACGAATCCGGATGAAGTAAAGGACAAGTTTTATGAAGATCTCGATGCCCTACTCTCATCCGTGAAGCACACCGACAGGCTGATTCTACTTGGTGATTTCAACGCGAGAGTAGGATGCGATCACTCTGCCTGAGATGGCGTCATTGGAAAAAATGGAATCGGCAAATGTAACAGCAATGGGCTACTACTACTGAAGAAATGTGCAGCTCATGATTTGATCATCACTAATACCATCTTCTGCCTGCCCACTCTCAAAAAGACATCCTGGATGCACCCACACTCCAAGCACTGGCATCTCATTGATTATGTCATCGTGCGGAGGAAAGACAGGCAGGATGTAAGGGTAACCAAGGCCATGCCGAGTGCTGACTGTTGGACTGACCACAGACTCATCATCTCCAAATTAAGCCTTCACATCAAGCCTAAGAGACATCCGCAGGGAAGTAAAGCTGTGATGAAAAAGATCAATGTCAGTAAACTGAGGAACCCCAACACAGCAGCTTCACTAGCAGAAGATCTTGACAACCAACTCTCAGAACTGCAATTAGAGGAAAATGCTGAGAAGGACTGGGAACGCTTCCGGGATATTGTGCACTTTTGTGCACTAAAGGTTCTTGGACCCTCACACAGGAAACAGCAGGACTGGTTTGATGAAAATGATGAAGAGATCAAGGCCTTACTTGCCAAAAAGCACTGCCTTCACCGTGCTCATCAGAACGACCCATTGTCAACAGCGAAGAAAAACGCCTTCAACAACACTCGCAGGACTGTACAGAGCAAGCTTCGCAAGATGCAGGACTCCTGGTTGAGTGCCAGAGCAGATGAAATCCAGAAGTTTGCTGACAGAAACGATGCCCTCAGATCCTTGTACAGATCTCAGCCTTCAGGGAGCTCCCCTCTACTGGACTCAGATGGTGCAACTCTCATTACTGAGAAGACTCTGATTCTACAGCGTTGGGCTGAGCACTTCCAATCCGTACTGAACCGCCCATCATCCATCAATAACGAGGCGACTGACAGAATGCCCCAGGCGGATATCAACCACAGCCTGGACGCCCCACCATCAAAGCCTGAAACCCTACAGGCCATCAGCCAGCTGTCCAGTAGCAAGGTCCCAGGATCTGATGCAATCCCAGCGGAAGTCTATAAGGAAGGTGGTACAGTGCTTGTCGACAAACTCACTCAGCTGTTCCAGTCCTTCTGGAATCAAGGATCCATTCCTCAGGAACTGAAAGATGCATCCATCGTACACCTCTACAAGAGGAAAGGAAATCAACAAGTCTGTGATAATCATAGAGGAATATCACTGCTCTCCATCCCAGGCAAGATCCTTGCACGTGTGTTGCTGAATCGCCTGACTGACCACCTGGAACAGGGCCTACTACCCGAGACACAGTGTGGTTTCCGCAAACAGTGTGACACTGTGGACATGATCCTTGCAACCTGACAGCTCCAAGAGAAGTGTCAAGAGCAGAGTCGTGAACTGTACACCATCTTTGTGGACTTCACCAAGGCTTTTGACACTGTGAGTCGCGAAGGTCTGTGGCGCATCATGTTGAAGTTTGGGTGCCCTGACTGATTCATCCTGATGGTACGTCAGTTCCACGACGGCATGACAGCTCATGTTTTGGACAACGTAGAAGCTTCAGAGGCCTTCCTGTCACAAATGGCCTCAAGCAAGGGTGCGTGCTGGCACCGACCCTGTTCAGCATAATGTTTTCAGCCATGCTGACAGATGCCTTGCAGAACAACTCCTTGGGAGTCAGCCTGAAATACAGGACCGATGGGAAACTGTTCAACCTGTGAAGACTCCAGGCTGTCACCAAGGTAAAGGAGACTGTGCTACGAGACCTCCTCTTTGCTGACAACTGTGCCCTGAATGCTGGATCAGAGCAGGAAATGCAAGCCAGCATGGACAAATTTGCAGTAGCATGCGACAACTTCGGCCTCCTCATCAACTGTGCCAAGGTGACAATTGACATCGAGGTCAACTGCAGAATTGCCAAGGCAAGTTCTGCATTTGACAGACTGCAGATCAAAGTGTGGGACCACCGTGCAATAAGCCTTGCTACAAAGCTTAAAGTCTACCAAGCAGTTGTGCTAACTACCCTGATGTGTGCCAGTGAGACTTGGACAGTGTACAGGAGACACGCTAGGCAACTGAACCACTTCCACACAACTTGCCTCCGCAGACTTTTGAGGATCCGGTGGCAGGACAAGGTGCCAGACACAGAGGTCCTCTCCAGAGCAGGCCTGCCATCAGTTCACACCCTGCTGATGAAAGCCCAGACACGCTGGGCAGGCCATGTTGCAAGGATGCCAGACCACCGCATCCCCAAACAGCTCTTCTATGGTGGGCTGTCTCAAGGAAAGCGATTGCACGGGGGACAAAAGAAGCGATACAAAGACACGCTGAAAGTCCCTGAAAGTCTCAAGTCCCTGGTTATCGACACCACCTCCTGGGAGACCCTGGCACAAGACCGATCGACATGGCGCACGCTGATCCACCAAGGCTGCCAAACTTCTGAAGCCAGAAGGACAGCAACAGCACAAGAAAAGCGAGCACTCCATAAAGCCAGAGTTGCAAGCATTGCAACAGAATGTGGCAGAACACTCTGTGCCCGTATCAGCTTTATCAGCCACCTGCGGACACACCGTGGACAACTCACAACCCGTTAGGTGTCAAGGTCCTCATCGAAAACGATGGACGAACATCATCATCACATGCATTTCACAGCCCTACCTGGGATTCCAATGAGAAGGCTGCCTCTTCAGACTCTGCAGACTGCTGACTGACCACATCTGGTGGTGGTGAAAGAGAAGTGTGTGATTAAATCAAATCAATTTTGATAAATAAATCAATCAACTTAATCAAATATGATTTGATTCCTTTAATTAAGTGATCATCTGAGTAAAAAGCTACATGCCTTTTAGTGAAAATACTTTTCCTCTGCTTTTAGTGCAAAGTCCTAACTGCCCTGCTTCTGGGGCTTTAACAAAGTGTGCAGAGGGGGGCCGGATTTGCTTTGCGTTGCATAGTCCCTCTCACAGCACATGGTGCTGCTTGCTTCCTGTCTCTGTCATGCTGCCCCTCTCCTTTTATTCCAGCATTTGCACTACCAGCTTCATTCTGACTTTCCTCCTTGTGCTTCAATTCCAGGGTGTGTCATCAGGTGTGGGCTTACCTGGCTCTGTCCTTGCCTTCCCTGTGAGGTGATGTGAGGAGAGGAAGTGCTCCATCGGGCTCAGGTTCTGCAAAGCAAGGCAGCAACTCAGAGATGTTTTGGTTGCTTTCCTGCCTCCCTTAGGACTTCTTTCTCTGCCCAGGGAAATGCCCCCCCCCAGCCCAGACCTTGGAAGGTTCTGGCCCTCCTGTGTAGAATGGGAGAGGCAGCAGAAGCAATCTTCACTTCCCCGTCTTCCCACTATGCATTTTTTTTTTTTTTAGTAGGGAGGCCTTTTTCACCAATTGAGCTGAAATATTGTGGAGGGGAAGGGAAGGTCCCGGAAAAAGTCTCAGGACGACTCACATCTGGCCTCTCTTGGGCACTCTCCACTCACCAGAAGACTCCCCTTCAAGGTCAGTATAGTGATTTCCAGTCATCGTCATCGTCATAGTGGGAGGGTGGGCAGCCGCACTCTGAAGCATTGGAGCTTTGTCTACAATCCCTCAGACATTGCCAAGGGACCACTGGGTTGCTTCTTCAATAGAATTTGAAGCCAGTTCTTCCCATTTGTTCACATCTTTTTCCTCTATCAAGGCTTCTCAATCTGCCAAATCCCCCAAACACTACTTCATATTCTTCGAGTGATAATGGGACCACTTTCAGTCTTTATCAGATTTAAATCCAACTAAATGGATCTAGATTTGCCTTCTAAAAGTTTATGTAGTGCTTTGTTTGTGTCTCTTTTATTCAGTTTTCCACTTCCCTGTTTCATCTACATTTTTCTTAAAAACCTTAAGTTCCTGGTAAAATGTATTCTAATACCTTCTCTTGTTAAAGCAGCAGGCTTTGTTGATTTTTCTCAAACTTTATTTGTTGGCATTTTGGGGCAAGTGTTTCACTTGCCAACTGTTCTTCAGAAGTTCTTGCTGCTAAGCACACAAGCCGCTGTGCAATTTAGTAAATGGCTCGTCTCTATAGTGGGGAGAGCTGCTCCAGCGAAAGGGCAAGTAATCATCCATCCGTGCCCTCCATTCTCTCTTTCTTTCTCATTTTTCCTTTGAATCCTGGCACTTTTTGAAATTAGAGCCAGAAAATGAAAGATGAAATGAATCAGAGCATTATCTTGTTAATTTATGGTTATTTTGGTCCTAATTGCTGAGGTGCAAACAGAGGACTACGTTAGGACAGTTAAGAATGATCCTGCCCCTTGGCATGCTCAGGGTCAAGTATGCTGAAATTCCTCAGAAGCAAGGGACTATCAGCCATGCAGGGTCCAAAGGAAGCACTGCTGTAGGAGGACCAGTGCTTGCTGCTGTAGCAGTGCTGGGACTGATAGGGATATTCGTGCCATTATGTTATGTTGCATTCCTGAGCAGCTTATGAGGCATGAGCCTATAAGACATGATTCTTTGAATGCATGCATGTAGCCCCCCCCTCCCCCCAGAATACAAACATGTGTTGATGTTCTACCTGTTTACATGCCAGGGCTTTCTCCAAAGAATGCTAGGAACTGCACTTTGTCGAGAATGCTGAGAATTCTGCCAGAGATGCCAGGCCCACTTTACAGGAGGGAGAAAGGTAATGAGTGTCGAACCAGTTTAAGGTTACAGCACAGATACACCCCCTCAAAGTTCTCAGGAGTCTTTGATGAGGGACTGCACAATACTGCAACTCTTAACCAACCATGTCTGAAAGTACATCTTGTTAAATGTTTTAATAATCAAGCAATTAATAATGTTCTGTTGTTCAGTGATACCTATTAAGGCACAAAGCACTAGTAAGATAGGATGCTTCCTTATCTGAAATCTGTCCACTGGTTCACCTAAGTCACTGGCAGTGGCTTTCTAGGGTTTCTGCTAGGAACTGCTAATTCCAGCCCTACCTTAAGCTGCTGTAGGCTGAATGTGGGGCCTTCTGCATGCAAGAAAGTGCTCTGTTACTAACCCAAGGCCCCTTCGCACTTGCCCAGAGCTGTGAGAGACATTTCCAGCTTAATCACATCCATGTTTACTCAGAAATAGGACCCACTGTGTTCAGTGGGACTTACTCACCCAAAAGTATGCTTCTTCACTTCAACAGTTTTTCCAGATACCAAGTAAGGTTAATATAATGTCCACATTCTACATCTGGAACGATGGCAAGGCGTAGTTATAAAGCTCTGCCTGGCTACTCTGCTGCCCCATGGGCTAGTGTTGCTAAACAGAGCAGAGACACCCTGACTGCAGCAGGCCTCTCCTGCTCCCTCCCATCCAAGGGAGTGTCACCAAACTCCCTGGCACTTTATAACTAAAGCTATAGTTGTTACTCCATTGAGGTTTCATCATTTGATTGCATGTAATTAACTAATGCTGGTAGCAAAACCATTTTCAACAGCAGAATTGCTCCCTTGCAAGCTCCAACTGAATCTGGAAATAGTCAAAAGAAAAACAGAGCACTCTTGTAAAGGGCAAGGGGAGAAGAACAGTGATGTGGGCAGCTAATTCTCCTGTAGGGTTGCTTTTCAAACAAGCAAGCAAGCAAACCAACAAGCAGCCCCCTCCTGTGCCTTTAACAACAGGACTAGAACCAAAGGGTGGACATTTCAGGGTAGCCATTGCAGCTGAAAATGGGCAGAAACTTCCTAACTAGAAGAGCTGCTTGGCAGTGGCACAGTTTTTCCTTCAGAGGTGGCTCTCGCATGTTTGATGTGCTGAAGCAGCCGAGGCTGACTGGCCAGCTAGCAAGTTCCACATGGCAGATCTTGCATTAAGCCCAGTGTGGTCTAGAGGCCTTTCAAGCTCCTTTCCAACCTTCCTGATGTTATGATATCCTGCAACTAAGCAGGCAGTATTCTCACCAATCTCATTTTAAAAACTATTTATAACAAGAGGCACCATAGTGGGTTCAACTTTTTTTTTCAGTTGGGAAACCTTTTACTAAGTTTTTTTTTTTTTTAATAAGTAGCACTTTATTTTTAAAACAGATGCAGAAAGATCAGAAGCAAACCTAAAGTGATGTCTCAAGCTTCTCTCATCTGTCTCCTTCAGTGGGAGAAGAAAACCATTAAAGAAAGAAAGAAACCATCCTGTTCAATACTAAGTGGGTGAGCACTTAGCATGAGTGCCTTTTCTGATTTTCTTGTGGGGAAGAACTGTAGAGAGAAAGGATGGAAACTCCCTCTTCCTACTTGAGCTCAGCCTCTTCCTTTTCGAAGACATGCTGGAAGAGAAAAAAAACCCTCCTGTATCTGCTGCAGCCTCCCCCTTGGATAATCAAAGGAGGCAGAGAAAAAGCAGGACGTTACAGAACCCCCAGCCGTTTTTTGTATTTAAGTTTATGCTTGCTTAGAGCGCCACTAATCAACATGGGGCAGGGGTAACAGCCATGCTTACACCTCTCACATGGCTTCTGCTTCTTAAGTGCCACACTACACGCACTCCCAGGATCCTCTGCTTGTTTAAAGCACTGAACTAACAAAGCCCTGTAAGATGACCCCTGTGAACAGTGAGGTAGATAAAAATACTTTTAATGGTTTTGGTGGGGAAATCTTTTACTCTGAACTCTTTCATTCTTATCTGACCACAAGGATTTGTTTAAGTAGTAATTTAAGTATTTTGTAGAAGGGACATTTTAACAGTGTACAAACTTCAAAAATCTTGAATCAATCCCTGATTAATTGATGTAGAATATGTGATTAAGCTGCCATCAGGAGAATAAATATGCCCTAGATAAATCTACACTCATCTGCTCTTCACCGTTATTGGACAAAGAGAACGCCAGTTGATTTATCATTAGGTCTGTGTATTTCTGCTTCATAATCCATTGGAGAATGCTTAGCAATACAATACATCTGAGTGGAATTCTTTACTAGCTTCACAAGCATTGTTATGGGACTAACATTGTTCTGCACAATAGGTAAAAGCCTCAAGGGTTTTCTTTCCAGGCCCTTTTCTGGCTTGGCCATCACAGCACTCATCACAAGCTATTTCTTCCTTAACTGTGCACTGGAGGCCACTCTTCTGTTATTGAAGCGCTCTGCTTTCCTCCTCTTATATATTTGAGAACATGGAAGAATAGCACCTTTGCTGAAGATGCCTAAATAAACTCTGGTGCAACCCACTCCCTCCAGCAGTCAGTGTAAGTAGCTGAATGGAGTCCATCTGTGTGCATTTCCAGTACCACATGATCTCACCTGCTTCTGCGAAGCCCTCAAGTTTGCTGGACAGCATATTTAAACCAGGGGTCCTCAAACTTTTTAAACAGGGGACCAGTTCACTGTCCCTCAGACTGTTGGGGGCTGGACTATAGTTTGAAAAAATATGAATGAATTTCTATGCACACTGCACGTTAAAATCAATTAAAATTAAAAATAATTAAAATTAATTAAAATTGTAAAACATAATTTAAAAATTAAGAATGTTTGCTCCACTCATGGGATATAGATACAATGTCCACTGTCATGCTGGGGGGGAGAGATGGGCATGGTTGTGCAGGCTATCTCCCCCTCCCACCCAGCACGACCGCAATTGCACCCATCTTCCCTGCACGAGCGTGACCACAATCACAGCCATCTCCCCACTGAATACACCTGTGCCGGCTCAGAGCTTTTGGACTCACTTGGAGATTGTTTCTGGGCTCTGAGGCGGGCTGGATAAACGAGCATGGTGGGCCGTATCCAGTCTGCGGGCCGTAGTTTGAGGACCCATGATTTAAACAAACCTCATAATGAAGGGCAAGGAGCTATCAGGATAACCAAGATAAAGTTGCACGAAGGCAAGTATCAGAGTAGGGTTAGAAGCAAACCTTCCAAACTACAAAGTTCCCCTGGAGAACCTTTATAAGAAAGGGAAAGAATATGACTCAGCTGTGACTTGTCCCAGAGAAGGCCACCTAGCAAAACTCCAAAGCAACCAAGAAGTCAGTAAGTAACTGCAGGAACTAGAGAGATGGAGAAACCATCTATAGGACTGCTGTTATCCAAGTGCTATACAAAGCTGGACTTTATGGAAGAATGTTGAGAAAAGAGCCAGGCTGCAACAAACCCATATCAAAGCTCACTTGGAGTCTGTGAAACAGCATGTGGCAGACAGAGCAAATATGTGCAAGATGGTTCTCTGGTTTGATGAGACTAAAACTGAAATTTTTGGCCTTGCTGCAGAACTCTATGTGTGGTACAAAGCCAATAGTGCTCATTGTCCCCGTTCTGGAGATGCTTTTCCTCAGAAGGGACTAGAAAACTGACTGACTGAGGGCAATATAATGGGCAATTCTAGAGGAAAACCTGCTTCAGTCTACAAAGGAGCTAAGAATGAACCAGAGGTTCACTAGTATCCCCCACCCAACCTGGAGTAGTTTTTTCCAGGAAGAATTGGCAAATATTGCAGGATCAGATATGCAATGCTGATACTTATCCAAGAAGATTTATGGTTGTAATTACTGACAAAGGTGCACCTAGTATGGACACAGGGGTGGGGGGTATGAATATTTATGCAACCAGCAAGGGCTAATTTATTTTTGCTTACTTAACTTTTGTGCCACCATAAGAATATTTTGCATTTTGACAGTGTAGAGTATTTTGTGCATGTCAAGGGCTAACAAGGCCAATTAAATCCATTTTAATTCCAGGCTGTAAAATAACAGCGTTGGAAAAGCCAAGGAGGGATGTGAATTTTTCTGCTAGGCACTGTTTGTAATCATCACTCTCCCATTCCATGATTTTAAGGAAATCTTTGTTTTAGATATTGGTACTGTGGAAAGTCACTATGTAACTAAACAGTTGTGATATTTTAGGTCTGAGGTATGAGCCCTGCAACAGAATCATAAAGTAATTGTTTAGTCTTGGTTTCAGTATTGCTGATGTGGAGGAATAGCCTTTATAGTGCCCACTCCCCCAAACAGCCTTGTTCTTCCTAGGGCTGTTTTGCCTTTAGTTGCTTCGAATCTCATTTGTCATGAGTTGGACTCCATCTCTAAAGTGATTTTTACTTATCACTGAGGTCATTAATGGACCTTAAATTAGCTTCCTGGTCACAAATAATTTCTATAGAAAAATAAGGTATGTCATTGTTCTCAGTACTTCTGCATACCTTGACATTCCTTAATACTCCATAATTTACCTTTGGTATGCGATCTAGAGCAAGACATGCACACACATGACATGAAATCAGTGGAATCTAACAATGTGCTTAAATTCAGGAAGAATTACATGTGTGCCACTTTTGTCTGGCTTGTACCAATCACCTTTTTCATGTCGAGCACATCATTTTCAGGAAAATAAACATTGGCTGAATTCACACATAAGGCTAAGCAATAATGGGCAGCTACCACACAGCACGGTATCTCACCACGTGCCTTGGTTCACACGTTTGTGTGGTTTCTATGCTTTTCTTTCTTCCCTCCAAATGGCAGCACGTAGCTGACCAGAATCAATCCCAGAGTGTCCTGCTCCTGCCTGTGTCACCTGCCACTCCCTCATTGTACACAGGCTTCCCTGGGAATGACCTCAGCCGGCCACCCTTTTTGTGTTGTTTTTTCTGTTGCTCTTCAAAGCAGCCCTCTACTCACTGGAGTAGCACTGTTGCTCTAGAGGAGCACTGCAGGAGCATGCCCTGCTCTGCCCCAGTGTGCAGGCACACCCAGCCACACACCCACCTCTCCACCCTGCTGCAGTGGTTAAGCAGAACGGAACAGCAAAAGGCAGAGCTTGGGAGCATCTGCTGCAGCCATGGGTGCTGATTCCACTAAGCTCCATGGTGGAAATGTGGGAACTCAGGGCACACATAGTGACAAGTCATGGGGAAGTGCAGAAACCTTACAACAAAACACCATTTCTCTGTGTGGTTTCATGGAAACTAAACATACTATGTTTTGCTATAGATAATAGTTTCACACCTGATTTGCATGCTGAGTGGACTGGAACATACCACCTGGCAATAAGGCCCAGAAGCTTGGGTGTCTCATGAACAACTCATGGTGCATCTGACAGATGACGGGGCTCATTCTTCTACTCTTTACCCCTGAACCTACAGACCATATCGCAGGTGACCCCATGGCTGCAACTGTAAGTACTTTACTGCTTATTGTGGCTTTTTCCCCTTTAAAACTTTGTGTGCCCCCCTCATTTTGGAAGATTGTCTTTTGTAATCTGAAGCGACATCCAGGGACAGCACCTCCCAAATGCTCAAGAAGTACTGGAAAAGGGGGGAAAACACTCCAAAAACATGCAATATTTTGGTGATCCCTAGCCATACTTGTGAAAGTGTGGAGCTAAACACTTCTGCAGGTTCAAAATAGGACCTTGCCTTACTTGTGTCATCTGAACCCAGCCTATCGTATTAGGTAAGCCCAGCCTGAAGGCACAAGCTATTTGAAATTTAAGGTACCTTCATATAATGCATGAAATCTTGGGGGTTCTCTGTGGATTTTTTAATCCTCTATACCTGTTCAATGTGTTTACATGGCAGAATATGACCCATGACAAGCCAGGCACTATATGCCCCATGGGAAATTAATCAATGTGGTTTGCTGTATTGTGTGAACGCACTTTTTGAAAAGTTTACAGTTGACAGAATGCCCACTGTTCCATTGTTAACTTCTTGGCTGACAACCTGTGCTCAGTCTTGTAGATCATCCACAAAGCTGCTTGAGAGCATACATAGTAAGGGTAGAGGGATTCGGAGCTTGCTTTTTTTCTCCCCCCCCCCCCTTTTACTTTGGAAGAGCAAATAATGACTTGATGACACAATAGTAAAACCTTTTAAATGCTGGTTATAATGAAAAAAGTTATTTCCTAAGCATGACCTGTATTTATTCTTTATATTCAAATTTCAGTTGAAATACCAAGCAAAATTATTTGCAATGTAATCTATGAGAAATCTATTTATAAGTCAGTTCAGGCATGGGGGAGAAGATGGAAATAATTCACAATAAACTATCCCCTCATCTAATTACCGACTCAAATTTTAAATGAAGAAAAGTTAATAAGGTGTCTTATGCTGTTCTTCTTGTTACATTTCTGGCCCTCTAGTTTCTGTTTCCCCCCATTATTTTAATAGCGGTAATAAGGGCCACCTTAATTTACTTTAGTGAAACAACAGACTCATTTTATCTTTCAATTTTTTTCAAAGAATGTTCAAAAACAACCCAGTCCAGAAAGCCTACCAAGCTGGACAGAGGTAAGAAATTTCTACAGAAGATAATGAAACCAAATAGATTTTCCCAGATAAAAATGCAGAATATATTTTAATATGATCTGGAAGTGTTCATGGCTTCGGAGATGTTTAGCCAAGGTTAGCTGCAGGTTCAGATTGGATGCTGCAGAAAGCCCGACTCCTGCTAACAAACTAGAGAGGTTCCATTAAAAATGAAAGGTGTATTGTGTTAAAGGAGAAAACCCTGCCTTCTTTGCACCACTGGTTCTGAGAATGTCCTCCATTTATACTGTACTTGCTCCCCACCAGACCAACACATGCAATTACTGAGCATATAGCTTAAGCCATGCATCTTTAATATTGGCCAAAATGAGTTCCTTCCAGTAAAGCTAGTATTAAGGGTATAAATCTAGTATAAGGGAAATGCGATATATTTAGAGAAGGAAAGCCAGCTTCTTCCTGAACCAGAGCAGGAGCTTGGATGGACAGGGGTATAAATCACAAAACAGAACCTAGCCATACATGCCCAGGGTGGCTGAAGTGAAACACAATCTCTTTTTGGAACTCTCCGGCCAATGGACCACAGCAGGGGCAGGCCAGTGAAGCTGGGGAGTGCAACAGTCAAGTTTCCCCTTTACTGTATATTAGCAAGGGAAAGAGGGGGAGGCATGGCAGCTGCTGCTGCGGGAAGCAGTCCTGTGTCTGCAGAAATTTGTCATGCTGAACTCTCATGGGCATATGCCCTCCATCAAATCCTGTCCGTGCAAACTAGAGGAAGCAAGGATTCCCTTGTGTTGGCATAGGCATGGTGACAATACCTGGCTCCAGAACCAATTTAGTCATGGACTGGGCAACCATCCTCCAGACCAAAATGCTCAGGGTGATTTTGAGATGGGGAATGAAATCAAGGAGGCCCCCAAGAAACACAATGATGTAATACTGGGTGATGTCAACTACCTACATACTGGTTAACTGTATGTCCAATTCTGACAGAGAGGTTAAAATTTGCAGTGTCCTAAATGACTGTGCCCTAGAACATGTGGCCATGGAATTAACTGGTGGGAAGGCAATCCTGCATTTAATCCTAGGTGGGTTTGCCCAGGACGCAGTATGGGATGAAAATTTTTTAAAACCAGTTGGTAACAGTAGCCACAGTGCTATCAGTTTTAATACACAGTTAGGTAGAAAATTGCTAAAAAGGTCTTACATATCTCCATTTTATCTTCACAACAACCCTGTGATGTTGGTTAGGCCAAGGGTCTGTGACTGACTGAAAGTCACCCAGTAGGCTTCATGGATGAATGGGAAGTAGAACTGGGATCTCCTAAACTTCTAACCACCGCACCACACCAGCTCCCCCTAAGATCAGCTTCTGTGCTGGAGGACTGCAGAATGGCCTACATTAGCACCATTTTTAAAGGGATCTTGGGGGAACCATTGTCTTTCAAGGCAGTTAGCTTAACAACTGTTCTGAGTAAATTGCTTGAAAGTGTTGCTAAAGGCATAATTAGGGAGCATATAGAAGGACAAGCCCTGCTGAAAAGAATCAGCATGGCTTAACAAGGGGAAGTCCCATTTCATTAACCTATTCAAGTTTTTTGACGAGGTGAATGAGCCTGTGGACAGAAGCAATCTGACAGACATTGTTTACTTGGACTTCCAAAGGGCTTTGACAAAGTGCCTCACCAAAGACTCCTGAGCAAATTTAAAAGTCATGGAATAAGGTGTTTGTGGGGGGGGGTGCGTGGGGGGTCCTCATAACAGTTACTGCTTAAAGAACAGGCAGAAAGGAAATAAATGGTAATATCTCCCAAAGCAGAGATGTAAACAGTGGGGTCCCACCTTTTATTAGGACCAACACTTTTTAACCTATTCGTAAATGACCTGGAGTAAGCAACAAAGTGGCCATGTTTGCTGATGACACCAAACTATTTAGTATGGTTAAAACCAAAATGGATTGTGAGGACTACCAAAGTGCTCTCTCCAAGCTGGGAGTATAGGCACCAAAATGGAAAATGGAGTTCAGTGTAAGCAAGCATCAAGAAATGTACATTGGGCCAAAAATCCCAACTTCAAGTTAGACTGATGGAATCTGAGCTAGTGGTGTCTGAGCAAGAGAAGGATCTTGGGGTTGTGGTGGACAGCTCAATGAAAATGTTGACCTGGGTGGCAGCTGCTGTGAAAAGCAAACTCCGTGTTAGGCATAACTAAGAAAAGAATTGAAAATAAAACTGCTAACATTGTACTCCTCTTATTAAAAAAATTGGTGACATTGCACTTTGACTTTTGTGTATGGTTACCTTACCTGAAAAAGTACAGTATTGCATTAAAAATTATTGAGTACAGATAAGAGCAAATAAAATGACCAGTGTGGTGTAGCAACTCCCCTATGAATATTGGCTACAACTGGAATTGTTTAGCTTAGAAAATAAGGTAAGGGGAGACATAATAGAGGTGTTTAAAATTATACATGGTGTGGAGAGGGAGACATTGCACTAGATAATACTAGAACTCAGGGCCATCTCATGAAGCTGACTGGTGGAGATCCAGGACAGATAAAAGAACATACATTTTCACAGAGCATAGTTAAATTATGGAATTCACTGCTACAGGAAGTAATGATGGCCACCAATTTGGATGGCTTTAAAAGGGAATTCAACACATTCATGGAGAAGTCTACCATTGGCTTGTTGGCTATGCACTATATCCCTTCACAGTCACATGCCTGCATACACAAGTTGCTAAGGAGCCTGGGTAGGCAGAACCCTTGTACCCATCCTGCTTGAGAGGTGCTGTAGCCAGCTGGTTTTTCATGGCTTTTCCAGCATAGCTTTTCTTGTGCAGTTATGGTTTGCAGAGTTGCATAGGGTTCACTGTTGACTATAACATCTGACTGCCAAGCAAATATGCTTGGAAATACAGAGAGAGGTCTTATATTGTGTAAGCCCTTCCTCCAGAAATGTACCAAAACCTGTTGGTACATTTTTTTGGTAAATGCTTTTGGTAGAATTGTGTAATCTTTATTTTTAGGCAGGCTTTAATGGCTGAAATTAGATTAATTTTAAACTTGGGGCAGTATCCAGTGTAGTCGTTCAACAAACTCAAAGTAGCACTCAATAGCTTATTTCCATTGTGCAAGCAGCTACCTATTATACGCAGTGGCACAATGGGTTGTGCAAGTGGAACATGCACCTAATTGCACAATGGATGCACAAGTGTTAACTTCAGTTGGATTCCCCTCTTGTGGAGAGTCCAGAACCCAGCTGAACTCTCTCCTACCAGGGGAGATCCAGGAGTTTGCCTTTAGATATACAGTGGTACCTTGGCTCACGAATGTAATCCGTTCCACAACTCTGGTTGTGACCCAAGTCAAATTTCCCCATAAGATTCAATGTAAGAAAGGTCAATCCATTCTGTCCCCTCCGAATGTGGTTGTGAGCCAGTTTTTGGTCACGAGCCAAGTCAAATTTCCCCATAAGGTTCATTGTAAATAAGGTTTATCTTTTCTGTAACTATATTTTTAAATCAGAAACACAGTGACAAAGAACAACAAAGTACTGTACTGTACAGTGGAGAACACTAACCTAGGTGTGGGGGAGATTACTGTTTTGAGGGAGAGTCCCCCTCCATAAGGACACTGGGGAGATCTCTTTCAGCGGTTTCCTCTCTTTCTCTCTTAGCTGCAGGGCCAATTTTGGTGAAAAATCTGTCTATAGTCACTTGTTTTTTCCTGCTCTGCATAACCCTCCAGAAATGAGAGACCACGTTATCGTTCATCAGATTCTGCACTCCGTTCGTTACAGTTATGTTGGGGTGGTGCTTCTCAAAGAAATCTTGGCACGGGCGCGCACCTGCAGGAAAGACGGGCGCAATCTCGGTCATCTCCCCCCCCCCCCCCCGCAACCAGCACAGTCACGGCCATTCCTCTTGCAGGAAAGACGGGCGCAGCTCAGCACAGCCGTGATCAGGCACGTCTTCCCTGCACGAATGTGACTGTGATCATGGCCATCTCCCCACTGGGGGGGGGGGGGAGATGGTCGCAATCATGCTGGTTGCGGGGAGGGGGGGAGATGGCCGAGATTGTGCTCATCTTTCCTGCAGGAGCATGCCCGTGATCACGCATACCTTCCCTGCACGAATGCAACTGCGATCGTGGCCACCTCCCCACTCAGGGGGTGGGGAGATGGCTGAGATCTTGGTTGCCACCAAATGCGGAGTTCACAACCCAAGTCAAAATTTTCATGAAATTTTTGTTTGTGACCCAATTTGGTTGTGAACCAAGGCATTTGTGAGCCGAGGTACCACTGCATACCAGAAACATTAAGCATAATGCATGCATGGGTTTTGACTGTTCTCTGTAATATCTAGTGTGCTTTTCAACAGCTAGATTTTTTAAAGAATCACAGAATTCTAATATGCTGTACAGTATATATGGAAACACGAATGCCAAAATTTGGTGAACATGAATGCTGAGTATCCCGGATTTTTTTCCTTTACAGAAGTGCACATTTCCCTGTTTTTCAGTTCCATACTGAAATGAAACTGGCAATCATATTTAAGTGACTGACAACATTTCCCGGTTGTCCTTAGAAATTCACAATATTATTTAATTAGTTAAAATAATTTTTATTTCTCTCTTCAGCCAGAAGGGCTACTAAAGCAGCTTGTGGGCACTAAGTACCAGCCCTGCCTGCAGGTTTATAATGGAAAAAGGCTTGACAGAAAGGGAAGAAAACATTAAACAGTCTTTCAACAGGGCTTGCAGAATAACCTTGCTTACCCTCTCATCTTCTTCTCTTCTGAACATAATTCATTCAGGAAGATAATTTTACAGCCACAACATTTCTGACTTTCTAATATTTTTTTCATTTAGGAAACATTTGGGTGGAGGCAGTGTCTCTTACAGCAAAAGCAGTTACATGTGCTGTCTATTCAAATTAATCATGGTATTATCTTGGACTTTGCAGTGTATGTGGGTATTCTGGAAAGTAAGTTTTCAAAATGTACAAGATAAACACCCATTTTGCCATCAATTGCATGTATCTAATGTCTTATCTAATGTCCTTTTGCTTCATTCCTTTTATACATGAAAGTGAATTTTATGGGTTACCATGGGCCAGCCAGTCCCTCAGCTTAACTTCATGGTTACTATGAGGATCACATGGCAGGGGCAGAAGGGATGCACCATAAATGGAGTCTAAAGATCCTTGGAAGAGTAGGAGGGATATGTAATTTAAAAATCCTGCTAAGATATAAGTGAGCTTTCCACTGTGTATCTGATGGAAGTGGTATCTGGACCACAGAAGCTTATACCACAATAACTTTTGAAGGCTTTCATGTTCCAGAACACATCTCTAATGAAATAAACCTTATACATGTAAATTTAGTTGAGGCAAACCAAGGCAGAAAAGACTTACCCAACCCGACTCACAGAGGCTGTTGATACATTGAAGATGGAGAGGCAGTGCCCAAGAGCCAGAGCTCTGAGCCCTGAAGTCCCTGGTTCAAATCACAGCTCTGCCATAGACTGGGTGGTACCAAGCAAGCCATCTGTCAGCCTCAGCCTGTCATCTGTGATATGGGGATGATAGTAATGCTATCCTATCTTACTGTTGTTGTTTTCAAAATTACTGAGATAACGCATAATACACATTTGGGGAAATTAGGAAAAGTACAATCCATAAATATGGAGTACTACCATGACTTTTGTGCTATTTAGCCTAACTATTTAGTGCATTGCCACAACAAAACAGTATCTATTACTATTAGATGTAAAGTGTCAGCAGGTCTGTTGCTCCTACCAAACCTAGGGTGCTTTGTAGGAACAGTAAGGGTCATCAAAATGGGCTGGTTATATACATTAGAAGCCAACAAACTCTTAAATGCTGCAGTTTACATTTGTTGTACTAGCACAAAACACAGGGACCTTCTTTAACAAGCCTTGGTAGGGCTCATGACATCTTAGAAGGGTTAGCCTACAGATATTACCATTGTAACTTCATTTGTGGGAGTTTACTCTGCCTCAGCTCTGCCCCTTTTAAATGCAGATAAACAGTGCCTCCCCCACCACCGCCCTGGTATCATATTTCCATTAGAGAATTTCACTGTGATACACACGTGGCTTACTTTGATCCTATGAATGAGGTCATTGTTTCCCTGTTTTAATTCTGACATCCTATTTTCCAAAAAGCATGTCCTCACCCTGAAGCTGTCAAGCTCTAACAACCACTTTTCATCAGTGTAATTATTCCCACTGGAGAGGTCAACCTACACTTGTGAGCTTATTTTGCTGACCTGCCATTAAGCCTGCATTAATGGACGCCCCCCTCAACTGAACATGCCAAATAGGAATGAATTGAAACTCACCATCACGTTTCATTTGCATGATTAAAGCTACATGATCTAGAATGTGTATAAATTATGCGACAACTTAAAAAATTGCCACTGTGCACAATATAAACAAATGCTGAAACAGTACAGAACAATTTGAGGCGAACACTTTAGCAATTTCTAACTGAGGTTAGAGACATGTTAAGTGCACAGTAGCTGGAAGGACTGAAGCATCAATATGTTGAATACAGATGATCCTTTACTCAGTCAACAGTAGCACTAAACAGAGTTATCAGATTGCTTGCAGGTTATAGGTTATACTTGCCAGTTTTTATTGTACCATCTTGTGCTGATCTTCCTGGTTCATTTGAGGCATGGGTCCTCGAACTACGGCCCGCGGGCTGGATCAGGCCTGCCAGGCCCATTTACCCGGCCTGCCTCAGAGATTTGGGACTTGCTGTGCCCTGCGTGTGGGGAGGTGGCGGCTTGCTCACACGGAGATCGCTTTGGACTCGGAGAAAACGATCTCCAAGCGAGCAAGCCGCTGCCTTGTGCGCCCGCCGCTGTCTCGCCCCGCGCGTCCCACCCTCGCCTCAGCGCACATGTGCGTCACCCCCACCCTCTCGCCGGCCCACACCCAGCACCAGCACCTATCAACTGGCCCCCTGTTGAAAAAGTTTGAGGACCCCTGATCTGAGGTAATGTGATCAAAATAGTAATTGACAAGGCTCCATATGGTTAATAGATGGTAGAGATGCTGATTTGGCACTCCTGAAACTTGCAAACTCCTCTCTCTTAAATTTGCACCTCTTTGTGGGGAACATTTTAATTCTTGGGACCAAAAGTGTAGGGTAGTGAAGGCTTAAAAAGAATAAGTAATAAGTAAAATTGTACACTGACTTTTAGTGGGTTATAGATTAATGTGCATCAGGAACTGCTGTTAAAAGACCATGAAAGACTTGCTTTCATTCTTGTGTCTTTA
The DNA here is from genome assembly GCF_004798865.1 of Varanus komodoensis. NCBI lineage: Eukaryota > Metazoa > Chordata > Lepidosauria > Squamata > Varanidae > Varanus > Varanus komodoensis. The sequence goes on from NW_025336598.1 coordinate 34,991,099, forward strand.
CTGCACTGGTTTATCAGTTTTTCAGGGAGAGTTGTTACAGGTAGGAAAATACAAGGAATGTTGAAGTTCCCTTAGGATAAAATTTCCTGTTGTGGACAAAACATGGTGAAGGTGAATTTACCTTTTCCACAACTTTCCTCTAGAATTGGTAAAATATGCCGGAATTTAGCCACAATGCAGTTTCTCAGGTAATCTTGGACCTTGAACACCTGCCCATAAGATGCTGTAACTCAGGCTGCTTCGAGACACCACCTCATAAATGGTACAAGTCTTGGGAATCAGGTTAATCTTGGCCATGGTGAAAAAAGGCAGGCTGCTTACCTGTAACTGCCATTCTTTGAGTGGGCATCTCGGCATTCACACACATGGGCTTGTGCACCTGTGCAATGCCTACACCAGGAAAAACTTCAGCAGCTGCTGACACCATTGTGTAGGAAAGAAGGAAAGAAGAGAAAGAGAGAAGGTGGATGGCAAGGGATTCAGAGCGAGGACAGAAGAGCTGGGCAGAAAATTTTATTGGGGGAGTTAGTGAAAATGCGTTGGCAGGTAGGTGGAGATGGGATTGAGAGGCACAACTAAAGTGAAGTGAAAAGAGGTGAGAGAAATTATGAGAGCAAAGAAAGAAGTATTTAGCCATAGAAGCAGAGAGCGAAGGAATTCTGTCTAGCATGATAGCAGTTGAAAAGGAACTAAGGAGTGGGTGCGAACCTCTCCCCTATACTTTCCAGGAACTGGAAGGGAAACAGCTCCCACTCAATCCTGCAAGCTCAGCAAGCAACAAGTTTTTCCTCGTCTAGGTGTGTAAATGCACAAGCCCACATATGTGATGCACAGAGACCATGAAGAAGAACAGCTTAGACGAGGTTACTTTCAGATCTGCAAAAGCCATGACATAAAACCAGAGATTTTACTTTTTGTTATAAAACAGGCATAACTGTAAGAAGCAGGCTTTCTTAGCAACCCTAAGAAACCAAAACAAAATGTTAAAGTAGCTGCAATCACTAAAATTCAGAGTAAATTATTTTATAAAAAATATGCCTTTGTCATGGATATGACAAAAAGGAACACAGGGCTTCATCTAACAGAACCTGACAAAGTAGCTGAAGCTATGCATGTATGAAGCTGACCAGTCCTTGGGTGGGCCACGGGAACCCTATCAGTGCTATCTTGATTCTCATGGAGTAAAGGGAGGATATGTATGTTAAATAGGGATGCAGGTGGCGCAGTGGTTTAAACTGCTGTGTTGCTGGGCTAGTTGATTGAAAGGTTGCCGGTTCGAATCTGCACAACGGGGTGAGTTCCCGTTGCTCCGTCCCAGCTCCTGCCAACCTTGTAGTTCGAAAGCATGCAAATGCAAGTAGATAAAAAGGCACCACTTTGGTGGGAAGGTAACAGTGTGCACTTTGGTGTTTAGACATGTTGGCCACATGACCACGGAGACTGTCTGGGGACAAACGCTGGCTCCCTCGGCTAGGAAATGGAGATGAGCACCGCCCCCTAGAGTCAGGCATGACTGGACTTAACGTCAAGGGGAAACCTTTACCTTATATATGTTAAACTGGTAGATGTGATCTAGAGTAACAAGCACAGAGGAAAAGCTGAGAATTACAAACAATTATTTGCTCCTGTCCTTTGCAAAACTCAACATGCAATGCTACCTTGGCTGAAATCCAAGGCAGGCCCTATTTAGGGTAGATCTATTAAATCAAATGGGATTTAAATTAATCATGACTAGCAAGCCCCATTCATTTCAGTGGGCCTACTCTGAACAGAACTTACACTGGATTTACTCTATGATCTCTCATAAAACCTATTCTAGGTTCTGACTATGGAACAACTACAACAATGCAGACTAACAATAAGTAAATCCAAATTAATTAGTACTATAATCTAAATGTTTAGGTGGAACCAAAATGCCAGGAAGAAAATGAAAGCCATTGATTAACGCTTGTTTATGAAAGCATTAAAAATTAAGTGATATGTGCCAGCTAAACAGATTAAAATTTAAAAAACACGTGGAAGGAACTTTATTCCATTTCTTATTTTCAAAGAGAAACACAATAAACAGTGAAAGGTACCAGACTGATGGATACTGAGAAAGTAAAGAGAAACTATGGAAGAACATAATGGTATGCTTTGGTATGCTGGTTTGACAAATAAGAAATAGATGAACTGCACAAACTTGGCAAATGTAAATGGCAAATGTTTGGATATAGACCTAATTTTACTTTAACAAGCATTTATATCTGCTGCATTTGTTCTTTAACAGTAAACACAGAAAATAAAGAAGAATGAGCAGGGAACTACTTTCCATGGATGAGACGTCCACATTTATTTTTTTTCCCATAGGCATTAAAAATGGCAGTGAACTATTCTGTGAAAGAGGCAGGGAATGAGAAAGGTGCAGATATACTGGACTGAAGTTTGTGCTTCAAAATTACACCATTCATTTTAAAAACAAAATGATATTTATTTATAACAACTTATTGTATGTTTTCTCTCTCGCTCACTCTTTTTTTAAGATGTCAGCTTTTGAGACCTGTTTTTAAAATGACACACGGTATTACAAATGATGGCACTTCCAACCAGTGTGGCATTTCCATATTTACACCAACTAAAAAGAAATTTACAAGACATGATAGCATACAATCTTGACATTTAGCAATAGTAGAACAAGAAGAGCATCCATTGTTTCTGTACAAACTATGAGAACAAGACTTTTATTCACATTTTTTTAAAAAAATCATTTGAAATTTGATCTGACCTACACATTTCCCAAATCCATTTCCCCTCAATTCTCAAACCTTTCATCACATTGCCCACTCCTTCACCAGACTATAGGAACTACAAGTAATTAGGTCTAACATCTAAACAGAGCAAAAAGTTCTCCCTTTCCAATTTCTCTCCCATCTTCCAGATAATCCCCATTGGGAAAAAAGCTCTTCCTTGTTTCCTTCTTTGTAATTCACTTTCACATTTCTCCCTCAAAACAGCAAACCCATCACTAAATCTCTTCTCAGGCAAAGTTAGAAAGATACAGTGTTCCTCTTTGTGGTTTTCTAATGCTACACCCAGGAGTCAGGAGACCCAGGATATTGTTCTGCTCTATATGAAGGTCGTCTGGTAGAATAGAAGTCTACATAGTTTGTGGTTGATTTCAGTCCATACTGTGCTGTGTAATCTGTAGTAGCTGGAAAGTGAACTCGTTCATCAAAATATGGGTCTTCATAGCTATGTGGGGACTGTAGGTATAACCTGTATGCATCATAGTTCTTTCTGTTGGAATCCTCTTGACTGTAGTACAACTGTTGATGCTATTGAGAAAGCAAAACAAACAAAAACACACCCGAATTTATTCTAGTTTTGAAGAACCATGTAACAGAGATGCCTAGACATAGCAGCAGATTATCAATTCATGTGACCATACAGAAATAAAACTATTTATAAAACTTTTTCCAAATTATGTCTTCATTAGACTCTTTCACATACATAATTTTCAATGAGGACAACAGAAACAAAGCTCAGATAATTTTCAGCTTAAGAATTCCTGTTAACTACTGTATACATTTATTTATAAAATAACGTCTTTGGTCTGACCATATTTTGGTGAGTCTGTGAAGTCAAGAGACAAGGACTTCCTATCAAATATTTCTTTATTGAAGAAGAATAGTATAGAACTTGCCGCAGAATATATAGCTTTTGTAAACAGGATGAATATGCATTGACTTTCAGAAACTATATAATAAGAACCACCTGTCAAGATTTCAAATGCATCTGAACTAAGAAAGAGCATGAAAATTAAATTACGGGTCATAGGCGATATCTGAAAACAAAGCCAAACATTTTCAATTGTCTGGTTCTAACACGCAAAAGGAGTAAGACAGTATTATTTGTTGGTGAACATTCTTCACATTTATTCTTGTCACCTGCAAAGTTTTTGTAGAATATGGAAGACAGGTACCCAAGATGACCCAAAGTAGGCTGTTCAGGCCATTCACTATCTCCCTTTCCATCATCTGTGGTAAGTGTAGAAATAACCAGTTGAAGATACTCGTGTTTTGGAAAGCGACTGCAGCCCAGACCATTAAGTGCATTACTTAGCAGCATTTATTTTATCTAAATCATCCCTCTGTAGTCTTTCCAACCTTTTAAAAGACCTTTTTGCACTCTGTATCTTGTTCTATTGCCCTCTGCTCATGAATTAGGAAAATCCTTCTTCCTGCTTTATTTGTTCCTGCTGCTTCTCTTGGTGGTTGTAGTACACAAGAATTAATTATATCATAAAAATAAGAGTTACTTATCTGACAACTCGTTATGGTGGGGGTATTGAAGTTCAAATGCCAAGTGGGGAATGGAATGGAGTGTTTTGGAAAAGAATATGGTTGCCATCCTGAACAGGAGCATTTTACACTGAATATTATTTGCAGGTTCCAATTGTATATCACACTGTTCTATAATTAGTACAGCCAGCATGGTAAGCACACGGTTGAATCCATAGGGGGTCAGTGGCCTTCTGCCCACTCAACAAAACATCCTCTGACCCTCTTCCCTACTGCAGCTCCTGTTGTGCACTCTGAAAACTGTTCTGGTGGATCTCCCACCCTGCTGGTGGAAGGCCAGTGCTGAATACAGTAATAGCATGGTGAATCCATTTATTCCTACGGTTTTGATTGCAGTTAAGCTGCCTTAAAGAATGTGACTTGCTCTTCTCTATTCTAGTCATCTATGTCTTCTTAGTTTTATACATGTTATGTCAACCTTCTGAACAAAGCAACCCTTTCCAAAGGTGCAAAATAAAAGTCCTCTGAATCGAGCTCATTCATTGTTTCCAGCATTCTTCCATTAGTAGCTCATGCTGTGACACTTTTACCAACCTCCTCCTGGAAAAGGTACTTTCAGAGTTGCTTCTTTTTTTGCTAATTGCAAATCTTCTTGTGCCACTGACTTTCTAATTTTACCCCATGTAGTCGTACTTTAAGAATTTATAATCAAGTTATTCCTGTGTGAAGAATGTTTTTTTGCATATGTCATAGCACATCATTTGCAAATATTATTTAAAGCTTTCAGTATGAAGAAGTTTTGCATAACACTGTAGTGTAACCGAACATCCTTGTTTCATTTCTGCCTAGCATTGTTCTGTATTCTTTATCCAAATTTCTATTTAGTTTTACTTATGGCACTGTTTCTTATAGGAACAGACTACAGGATTTCTCAATATAGTCTTGCCTTAGATGCCGAAAACTTCATGCATGTCACTTGCTCTATTTTATTCTGGAGTTAAATAAACCTCATGTCGCCAAAGTGGTGAGGAGTTTGGAATCTCAGACTGCGGAGATCGTGCATTTCAAAATGCAAACACACACTAGACCTCTGCTCAAATTCTTTGCAATGAGCACAAAACAAGTGCAGCTTGTATGTTCACCTGGTAGAGATGGAGTGAAGGGGCACACAACTTGTGACACACCAACACAAACCAAGCTCACTAGTCATATATAACAGGTGTTCAACAATTCTCCTGTCTGTGCAGTTCTAGACAGGAAGTAAGACAGGAGGTATATAAAGTCTGTGGTGGATTGCCAGACATAGCTGCTTAATAGATTACAAGTTGTGCAGACCTAAGGTAGAGAAAGCAGGACTTCAAAGGATGAATGTAAAGAGAAGCATTGAGAAGTTCTGTGATACTCTGCAGTCTAGTAGCTGCAATGCTAACTGTAGCTGCAGTCGGGTCCTCTGTGGAATGCTCATAGCTTAAACTGGACATGGGTGAAGCACACAAGCTCTGTTCTGAACATCTGGGTAAGCACTAGTTCTGCTTCCACCCTTTGTACTAGGATGGTGTGCAGAGGGATTCTAAGTGTGCACAGGTGAATGTACTCAGAATCCCCTCCATGACTGGGAGCCCTAACACGGCAGAGTTGCTGATTGTGGGGAGCCTTCGACAGGTATATGGCTGAATATGTTTCAAAGCCCTCCCCAGACCTTTGCAGTGAATGAAGCTTCCTCCTGCAGAGCTAAGGGCAATGCACATGGTTGTACTTCCTCCTGTCCATGCACCCTTTTTGAGCACCTGACAGGGGCTGAGTGTAAGTCAGCTGTTGTAGCATTCCAAAATCATTGCGCAAAGTTCGAAAGCTGCTTTAGGCAGCAGGAAATCATCAAGGAAAATAATTTTATAACCATTATGTTAAAATAATAACTATTTGAATAAAATGATGCACGCTATCATTGTGATCAATACTGGCATACTATCAATTAAGAGTCAAATGATTACCTGTAGTCGTCTATTTTGGTCTCTTGCTGGTGAAGAATAGGAACTGATATAAATTGGTGAAGGTTTGCTAGACCCTGTGGGACAAGAGCAATAGCAGATTAAAACTGGTATTTGGCTTTCTCGGATTTCATGGATGTTGACTTTCACACTTTCAGAAAAGAATGGAATAGGATGAAAAAGTTCAATCATTTGTTGAAGTGGAAGAAGGCTACAAGTGGCCACAATGCCCTTTAGAGACAGTCACCTGGATATCCACCTCCATGGGAGGAATTGACCCCAATGGTTTATTTTGACGTAGCTGTGTTTCTTCTGGCCTCAACTTGGCTTGCAGGTTCCACCACCCTCTTCACCAATCTGGTTACATAATTATAGTCAATATCAAGAAAGGAAGAGAGGAAGGAAGGCAAGCACTTCCGCTAGAATGGATCACTGCTGAGTCTAGGCTCCATCCTATGGCACACGGAAAGCGTTTTTCCAGCATCCATAAAATAAGCATATGGGGCTGTAGCCAAAGCTGTTACAGTGCTAGCATAAACCAACGCTAGTACAAAATTGCTAGCAGCTGCTAGACAAAATGTACAAGTGGTGATTTGCTGCCAAAAGTGGAGATTGATAGGAATCACTGTTTTTCATCCCTTTTCCTAGCAAGTGCCAATGCCACAGCTTTACTGTAGTATAATGGCATTAGCACTAGTGCTCTGACAGCATGCAATACTGTTATTCTTGAAAATGAATGCACAATAAAATATTAAACAGTGGTTTTAAATGGAAAGGAACCCTTGGTGTTCAAATAATACTTATTTCTCCTTGCAGCTATTTTATTGTTGCTATTTTTGTTGTGTACTATGTTTTTCCCACTCAAAACATGAATTTTGTATACAAAAAGTTTTTTAAATCATATTGTTTTGGTTCTGTCTACTGGACCCTTACCAGTATAGATGTCTTTATGTGCAATCCCGTCACCTTGGCTATTGTAATACTGCATAGAGGTTTGGGTCCTATCATATTCGGAACGAGGATCTCTAATTCCTAATAGTGCCGGTGATGAAGATGTACTGCCAACTGAGGAAAAGAAGGTAACAGAGGAATAAAAAGAGCAAGAAAAGAGAAACAGAGAATCAGTGCCAAATAAAAGTTTAGAAAAGACAGAATTATTTGGAATTGCTTCGAAATAAATCGCTACTTGACATGTGGCAAACAGTAACAATAAGCACCTCTTTAAACTCAGCAGAAAATGCATCTATCTATCCATACTTTAGATGCTGCAATTTACTAACACACAACAGGGGAGCAGCATATGCTGGGTCTAGAATTTCACTGGTTTTAAGGAAGAAATGAGTGGTGCTTCTGAATCCAACCTCTGGTGAAATCTTTCTCCAAAAAAGAACTCCACTCCTGGTGGATGAAAAGGCGCTGATTCTGCATCAGGGTCCCTGAATGGTGACGAGGGCATGAGGAATGTGGGTTTGCAGCACTGTATGAACTCAGGCTCAGCATATCCCCCACCTCTCTGTGCGTGCATATTTCAGCCATTATTTTATCTCACAGACACACCTAGAAGTATCCTAGGGGCTTGGGGGCAACCAGATAGGCCAGTAAGCAGTGGTACCAGAGATTTAGCAACCATCTCGCAGGTGGAAGATCTAAGGGGCCAACTATGCCCGCTCCTGCACCGCAGCCTGGTCTATGAACACAGCCACCTGTCCCTGCTCCCAGAAAAGGGTTTCCTCCTGTCCGCATCAGGGCCTGAATGACCCTGCAAGCACCTCCAGAACCTGAAGGGACTTGCAGGGAACAGCTGAGAAGCAATCATGCAGTGCAGCTGGAGGCCCTGTGGACCAGCGTAAAAGGTTTTCTGGCACTGCTGCTTTTTGCCACAGCAACACAAGTTGTTTTGGTGACTCCTTGTGCTTTGGCACCTGCATCTCTGTGCCTTGCTCCTTGTTCCTGCCCTGCCCCAGTTTGTTTCTACCTTGAATATGTCTTCCTGCTTTGACCCTGGACTGGCAACCTGCCCTTTGCTTCAAGCCCTTAACTGATTTTGAAGCCGCGCCTTGCACAGGTGCCCTGGTCCTGGCATTCTGCCTGTCCCAGCCACTAACCACATCCTGGCCCTTACACTTCCTATCCTCCTCATGGCTGGAATAGTCTGAGGAACAACTTACATGTGGGGCCACAAGAAGTCTGCTGGGAGATGAGGGCTGCAGAGTGGCCTTGGAATCTGGGGACACTTACTGGGGAGACTAAAGGCATACGGTGCCCCCTTAGGCTGAGTGCAGATGCTACTGACTGTATGGGACAGCAGGAGTGCACAAGTGCAGGCCCCGGAACCCTGGTGCCAATCCCAACTGGCCCACTGCTTCCTACAGACATAAGAGGCTGCTAAAATGTGCTCTGGACCACTGGTCCACCTACTTTGATATCATTTATTATGACTGGCAGTGACTTTCTGGGGTTTCAGGGGCAGGATTTTCCAGTCCTACCTGGGAATGCCAAGACTGAACCCAGATCCTTCTATATGTAAAGCATGTTCTCTATCATTGAACAACAGCCCTTCTTGTGACCTGAAACTTTGTCCCTCACAGTATAATTACTCTGTGGAGGAGTACAGTTTCTAACTTAGAGTTTATAGACCTTTTTGTCTGGATTTGGTCCTAATCAAAACCAGTCAATCTGGATAACTTCTGTGTGTAAGTTTAGGGCATGCTGAAGAATGACCCTCTTTGGTTTTTAAAGATTTGTACTAGTTCATGGAAATTAACATCAGATATGGTCATATACAATAGAAAAAGTTGTTAACTGACCAGACTGAATGATAGGTGACATTTGCTGATTTGTTGTAGACAAGGAGGGGTGTGACTTGAATCTGTCACGCTCAAGAGTTGACACTGGAGTAATAAAATGATTTTGATTCCAACCATCCTGCAGAAGAAGAAGAAAAGGTCAGGAAAGAAGAACAATGTTTTGTTAGAAGGAAAGGTTTTTATTTCACTTTTGAACTGAATCTTGGTGAACACTAATTGCTGCAAAAACTATTTTTATGTGTTACCTTTTTATAAATGCTACGCAGATCACGGTATTGCCATAATGTGTTCAGCACCTGGGCTGCTGCCTTGACAACCTTCAGTGATGACCTGAGAAGTAAAAGGTTTATGTTTAGCTCATGGTGCATCAGATGTGCACATGCTATGTATGTACAAGAAAAAGAATTTGCTTTAAACCACTCCATATTCCAACCAACGAAAACCTGGATTCTATTTGGCAGACTGACTTATGAAGCTTCTAAAATAAGTGAAGGACAAGATAAGAGGAAGATACTTGTTTCTTAATGAGTGTCTGAAACAGGCTTTGATGCATGGAATACCACATCTATCTCCATGAATGGAAATAGAATTTAGCTACGCCACTGAAGAAATTATCAATATTGTTTGCTCTGGCACCAGTTACTACCTGTTAAGAAAATGAGCACAAGTGCTTGCTTCTCCCAATTGGTGATTAGCATTATTTTTCTTGGGTGCCCTAACCCTAACCCTAACCTGACAACTTTAAAAATAATTCAAATGGAGATTGTTTCACTTTTTACAAATCTAGATAGTACAATTTTTAACTGAAGGTGCAGGAATTATATCCATAATAGTCTGTATCTCAGGACAGTTCCATGGTGTGAATGCCACTGAAATTTATATGTAATTATGATACTGAGGTGGTTTATGAAATTTTGCCCAGATAGAAGTTCCTGTGGATACAGTGACTGGTAGGTATTCTGAAGACTTATGAAAAAGTAAAGAGAATTTATGCCCAGCTTGCTCTTCCTTCCTAAATAGAGGCTGGCCAGCTATATAGAGGCTGGCCAGCTAATTAAACAAACTAAGAATGCCAAAATAAGTAGCTAATTGTATACCTTCTAATTATTCTGAACCAAATGGAAGATTTTCACTTGTGAAATTCTAGCATTCCATACTTGCCTGTCACCCCTTCCTTTTGTTATGTTCACCAGTTTTTCTATTCCTCCCGTGTCAGCCAAGGCTTTGGCATTTTCCATGTTTTTGCTGGTGACCTCATGCAAAGCACAGCAGATTGCTGCCACTGTTTCATCAGAGAGAATGTTTGGTCCATTGCCTCCTGGAAGGCGATTTACCAGATCTCGCATAGCATATTTACCTGAAATATAAATATAAATAAAAATAAAGATAGGAAAACCAGGCTAGAAATTGCAATGTGGAGTTTATGTACACACACATGGCATCAAATATAACCATAATGTGAGGAGGCATACAGAACCAAACAGAACAACAGGGGTAAAATATGCATTTTTAAAATAAACACATGCTCATGAAAAAGAATTCCCTGCATGCTGCTGAGCAGAAGTAGATTCTACAGTATCATTTTTGAAATTAAAAATATACTATTTTCCTGGATTAGGTAAAAATGATTAAACATGATTATGGCAACATGCCAAGGGACACAGACATACACAGATCTGTGTGCATATTTTAGATAAGCTTGTTTTAGCTTAGCATACTTGTATAGTACAATGCAATCACATTAATTGCATAGCTTTCAAGAAATCCATGATTTGGAAAACACAACAGATATTTCACTATGCCCCTTTTCTTTTCAAGCAGAACTTGGAATTGATGGACAACAAAACAGGATGAAATTTACAAGTTAGTCTTACTCTGATGAGTAAAGAAACAAGAGTATGGATAGGAAGTATAACAGAAATCAGTTCTTCACATTGTGGGACTGGTGCTGAGTGAAAGTGTTCCTTTTCCTGAAGGTCTGAATAAGGCAAGCTTTAAACAGATAACCACTTCATTTTCTTTTTCACTTATAAAGAATGATATTTGGGGATCTCTTGGATTTCAGTTACTTACAAAGAAAAAGATGTAAACTGTACAGTAAACAAAGGAAGTGATCTAAAGCTAAAGTAAATGATTTAGTGTAGGTAGTTATAATTCCATAACTTTTAATTAACAACTTCCCTGTAAAATGCGAACAGGAGATGTATATTTGTAAATAAACAATAGCTAGCGGCTAGATTGTATGAGAAAGGCATTAATTCCTTGTTAAAATACCTATAGACTAATTCTGATATATAACTGTAAATATGGCAAACTCTAATCAAAGCATACTTTAAAAACATTTTGATACACAACTGCCTATTTCCAGAATTAATCATACTTAGAAAAGACCCCCTGAAATCAATGACAGTTAAATCTGTCATGACAAACTTAAGTCACATTGATTTGAAAGAGACTACTCCAAGTAGGTTTTAGTTTCTTTTATTTAAAAATGTATATACCACTTGCCAACAAAACGTTCAGTATGAGGAACATAGTAACAACATGAATATTGCATTTTAAAAATTAAACACAACAATAAAATAGTTACTATAAGTATCAAAGAAAGCCTGTGTAAGAGAGCGATACCACTTAAAATCAAAACTGTATATGCTTGTCTGATGGCCCATTCATTTCTGTACTGAGAAATGTTCTTTTTTCCCCAGATGGTAACACCAACAGAAATCCCCTTTGCCCTGCCACTTCAGAATGGATTCATCCAGTTCTGACTGCAGTGATTCTGTTCTATCACAACAATCCCAAGCTTGTCACCATCTCTCTACCAGCAGTTGCTTGTGCCAGATGAAGTTTGTACATCATCCTGTAATTTGTTCATAAAGAGGAATATGAAACGTTTAAAAATAAATGATTAAGCATAAGAAGCAAAAACGATCCTTTGGGGGACCCCTTCTTCATCAGTTTGTGGGCTAAGGACTCTTTTTGCATTGCAGGGAATTCTGGAGCCTCAACTTCAAGTTCTATGAACTGGAACCTGGTGTAGAAAGGCATGAACCTAGTAGAAGTGAAGAATTCTTAGACCAGAAAGTTCCTTGGTGTATCAGACTAAACTGAACTCACAGACCTTCCACACATATACCCAGTCCTGATTCTCCAAGTTCAATCAATTTCACCAGTATAACTTAGAGCAGTGGAAGTCCTTCTGATGCTGCTGCTGTTCTGCACAACTTGGAACCAGAAATTCTTGTCAATCACCTGCAATCACCCAGCAATCTATCAGTAAATCCAGTTCTATCTTTTGGACCCCAGCCTGCCACCTGGCTTAGATTATATTGATCCACATTCTTTTATAATATAAAACCCCAATGGAAGAAACAGGAAAGAAGAATGAATCATCTGGAAAAAATTGGTTATTTCAGCCATATATCCAGCTACCTATTCTTATTTGTGATTTAGCAAACATATTAAGGCAGAATATAATAAAATATATTCTAAAATGCTATTGATCTCAAAAGAAAAAAAGTAGGTTTAGAAACTGTATGACTTGATCACCGGCACAATGAATGTTTAGGATCTGATGACTTTACACCAGGAGGAAGAATTTTGTTTTCTATCAAGTTTTGCAAATATTTTTTTTTTTGTCTGAAATGCTTTGTTTTCCAGTGACTCCTTGCTTTGGTAGAGAAACACAAGATTGGATACAGGCACACCAAAATAATGTATAAAAACTAAGTGTTTCTCATATTGATAATCTAGATAGCTAGGCATCCCTAGTACTTACCGATAAGCTCTTTGTTACGAACATCTAATGCCATATTTCTCAAAGCAGTTGCCACAGAAGAAACAACTCTGTCATTGTCCATTCTCAACAATTCCACAAGAATTGGAAGCCCTTTTTCTTTCCTTACAGCAGCTCGAATATAGGCTGCAAACTATTACAGAAAAATGCAAACATATTAACAGCCTGTCATTATTGTTTAAATAGAAGCAACATTAAAAAGAACCAACAAGTATGAGTGTTAGTATATTTTACAGGGACTCATTCAAACTGCAAAGCAATGTGTCCAATTTCCATTAACTTAAGTGTGGGTTTGGCATCAACCTGGTATTTAAAGAGTTGTCATTATGGATCACAAATAATGAAATGAATTAGAACAGTAGATGAAATATACTAAGTGATGTTATAATTGATTTAATATCTATTAACAAGGTAGTCACATTTTGTGGAAAAAAGAGTCAAATGTTTGGAAAGTCAGTTGCTGAAGCTTCTAAAGCAGTGTATGACATATTATACAGCTTAAAAAGCAGTTTTTTATCCCTTTGGTGGATAAATAAAGATTTGCAATGTGGGGCCTTTACAGAATACCAGCTGTATGGATTGCAAAATAGAGCAATAGGTTTAGTCATAATACCTATTTGTGAACAACAATTAATCTCTTCTCTTTGTTGAAAACCTATCTGTCTCTCACCTAATTTAATTAAGCCATGACCTTCTTTCAACTCTAGGAAAATGCTGGATTTTATGTAGAACCTCTGAACTAGGTAACTGAATGCCATAAAGTTATAGCAAGAATTTATCTTTCCATCCTGCAAGTAAACCTCAGTGTTCTTAACAGAAGCATATTTGAACTGCTGTTTCCTAAAAGCATTCCATTTTCTGCTTTCACCACTGTAAAATGAATAGATACACGAAGAGAAGGCCAGAGATCAAGAAAAACAACAATGTCATCAGTTTCTCCAACAGCTAATATTTATAACAGTATTTTCCTACTGTTATTTTTCTCTTCAAATTCAAGGCAGGGAAAACATTCTATTATGACAAAAATACAAAATGATGGTATTCTTCTTCATGATAAATTCAGAAACTTTAGGAATGCTGTTAATTTTGTAACCTGTCTTGAAAAATTGTTTCATTTATTTACTTCAGAATGACATCATTTGGATATAATGGTTTAGCATTATGAGAATGAGCTGCAGGTAGATTCAGACTCTTGTGCATTACCAGCAACAGTATAAAAACCTCTGCTTCAGTTTCATGTTTGCTACTGCTTGTTGTGACATCCAAAACCAGACAAACTAGTTAATCTGAAGAATGGTTTGTTATATTTTATGGGGTTGGTTTCAAGAAACCAGTAGAGACTGTTCATGATTTAGGGTTTGCTGAACTTGCTAAATTACTAAATTACTGTTAATTTAAAACTGAAGCTTCTGACTTCCTTGTAGCAACCCTAGAGCAGGGGAGTAAATGGGGAGAGTATATTAAGTATAAAGTTTGCAGTTGTTCCACACTAAACCTGCCTTTCCCAACCTGTTGCTTTACAGATGCCTTGGATTACAATGACCATAAATCTAGCCATGACCATATCCATGCTGGCTGGAGGTGATGGGAATTTTAGTGTAACACATGCTAGAAAAGGTGCACTAACCCATGGTCGATCATGTCTGAATGAAGTCAATATAGTTTCTTTGTAATGAACCAAATATTTAACTGACCATCACAAACTAGCTCTTGCATATTTTCCTTCCCTCCCTCAACAGCCAGCAAGAAGGGCTTCTGAGGGAACCGCAAGCTCTAAGGGAATGGTTGAAGAAAATACTAAACTTTAAACTCAAAAGAAGAAAAACTGCAAAATTGAAAAAAAGAGGAAAACGTCAGCAAAGAAATAGTACAGCTCTGAAGGACAAGAGATGCAATGTAAACCCAAGCACAGCAGGTTCTTGAACAGATATATTCCCATCTATCTGGACAACGACCTCACCATTTTTCTTCCTTCCCAATTCCTTTCCTTGTACTTCACGTCTTTTTAGATGATATCCCTAGGACAGGGATTGTCTAATTAATTTGTACAGTGGGACTAAAAAAGCCAAATAATAAATAAATAAATAAATGTACAGCTGCATCATATAGCATACTTAGAAGAGGTTTTTCACTTGGAAGAGAATTTTCCACCACTCTTGCATAACTGGTGTTGAGTGTCTAGCCACAACTATGTGCCTGCGCTTGCCATCATCTACACGTAAAGCCATGATTGTGCCTGATAATCACTGAAGACAAAGGGGTAAAAATAACTAATTCTACTGTATCAGTGTGATGCCAATAAAACTAAATGGTTAGTTTCAGTTAAATTTTGTATCTATTGTTTGACTAGTAAAATAATAGCTACAGGGCCATACAAATGATTATGTCTTTGCCTGAAAGGAAGACCTTACAAATCATTCAGAGGAGAGATCTTGCAATCAGAAGCAAGTTTTCTGGATAAAAGAGGATCAAAAGGATCACCAGCTAGCAGTTCCCTGCAAAATGGTGGATGTAGAATGTTATGTAACAACAGGTTCTCCACTGGATCAATGTTGCAAAAACAGAAAGGGCAAACAATTGACAGCTTCAAGTTTCATACGCTACCTTCCAGTTGCCTGCAGAAAGGTTCTGGAGAGATCCTGCAGAACCCTCCAAAGTAGCAGGGTTGGAACTTTCAGCTAGAAGAGTTAGATATGGTTTTACTACAGAAGGGTGCCACAGCATTTCCACACCTTTAGGAGACTTCGACAATCCTGGAATTGGGCCAACTCCATCCCACTGTTTAATAATAATAAAAAAACATATGTAACCACAGCTTTTAAAAATACATTCATTTTTTTACATCTTGCCACACATTATTGTTCAAAGTAGTAATTTCTTTCCTCAGATATAGCACTGTAAATTATATTGTAGAAAAATTATTACTATGTTCCCATAAGAGAAAGGCAACAGGGAAAGAACAAACCTGATCCTCTTGCAATGTTTTCTTCTTCTTTTTCTTCTTTTTCCCCCAACAGCTTGGCTCTGAATCTTTGCTAGGTGATTCCTTCCCCAAAAAGTCATCCAACTCATTTATACCCAGCAGGCGAGCCTGAGGCACCTCAAGCTCTAAGCGGTAGGAGAGATTCCTTAGTGTGCACACACAATTTTCCACTGTCTGTAAGCAAGCAGAGGAAATTCTATAGTGAAACACCTGGTACAACTGTGTGTTTGAGATATATATATGTGGAAATATAAGTATCAACAGGCTTTCAAAGGCATTTGGAAAATAAGTTCACCTAGATTTTAATTATGGTAAGTGTGAGAATGATTTCTTAAATCTGGTCAGAGTGATCCTTCCAAGTTAAGAATAACTGAGTCTATGCAGGAATAAGAATGCAATAATTAAAGGCATATTCTTTAACACTACTAAATAAGGAAAAAGGATGAACAGAAACTAGAAAAGTCTGGAGGAAAGCAAACATACACCTCTCTGTTTTGTAATTTTAGATTCCCAAGCTGGTGACTGTAGGAAATCACACTAGAGATGCCAAATGTGAATTAAACAGCAACTAAACATTACAACTCCAACCAGACAACTGTCCTGGTATGAAAAGAAAATCTGCAGTTAAACATTTGCACACCTTGCTGTCATAATCAGAAGTGTTCACACATGTATGGATCACATATAACAATGAATCAACCAGCCCTTCACAAGATCTCATTTGTTTCCGTGCCTCTTCTCCTGCAGAGCTTAGATTCCTAAAGCATAAAAATAGAATGGGAATGATGAGGCAGTGCACTGATATTATTATCACAGACATGCATATATGCAATCCATTTCCTGAAGAAGGAAAACTGCTTAGATAACGAGATAGCCTTTCTGGGAAAGCACAAGTATTTGACAGAATTTAATTTATTGTGCTCCAGAAGCCTTTTTAAAGGGCCTTTTCAGCTATCAGAGTGGTTACCAAAACATCTGGTGGAAACATGTGTGAGAGCCCTCTCAAGTGGCTGCTCCCATGCTCTGGATGCAGGAAGGCTCCCTCTTTCTTATTTTTCTGCTGCCATGAAAAGGCAGCTTTATTCAGGTAAGCCTTTGGCATGTAAGCTAGTTGTTGCTAAAAGGGGTTCTTTAAAATTGTGCTTTTAATTTATTTGTTTTTATTATTGTTTACATTTTTGTTCTCATTTTTATTTTTGCTAGTCAGCTTGAGCACCAGTTCTTGGTGGAAAAGCAGGATAACAATCAAATCACTCAATCAATACAGAAGGAATGAAGCTACTGAGACTTCCATAATGTGTTGATGGGTTGCAGAAATAATGGAAGTAATTCTCAACTTTTAACTGTTTCTCTTTTGAACAGGCCTTTGAACCCATCTACAAAGGATATGCTGCCTGTGGCTGCAGAGGCCATGGGACTTCGCATATCCTGGTCTCTCCCCTCCCCTCCCCTCTTTCACTATTTCTGATGCTGCATTTGTGAGCTCAGGAAGCAGCCAGTTTGGTTCCTTCCTTTGGTGAGGGGGCAGTGGAGGAGGAATTAGAACTCAGAATTCCTCTTCTGAAATCTACAGCCTCGGGAAGGGTATTCATAGAGTGCTCTCCCGGGGACCACAGGTTCGTTCTCTTAGCTACTTATAAAAATGGATAGTGGATAATGGACAGTGTTTGAGCCAACAACTATGGCTCAATTTAGACATGACACAAAACCATGGTTTACACTTGCCATGGTTGAGAATGCAAGCTATAGTTTAAGTTTCCAAACTTGTGGGAAAACTTCGGTTTTGAGCTGCTTTTCCTTTTTTGACTGCTCATCATTCCATTGTCTAGGTACATCAATTTAGACACCTGCAGGGCACAAAATCTTTCCAGACTAGGACTCCTGATTTCATTTGGCTGACAGATTGCTAACTACATTGTTTCAATTTGAACATGGTTTGACCTTCCTAGGTTGAAGCAGGAGGGCCTAAACTGATGCAGTTTTAGAAGTGTTTTTTTTTTAAAGACATGTATTAAAACTTCGTTTAAATGTATATGGAGTGGCAAAGAAGAAGAAAGAATTATGTAACTAGTTCTGCATGCCCAAGGGACACTTGGGCTCTGTTACTTGAACAGCAGCATTTCATGCCATATGGCAAACTGATGTAAAATTGATGGGACAGATACAGTAGGGGAGAACGATTCTGCTGATTAAAGAAAGAGTAAGCAACTTCACAGACTCTACCCATTCCTTTGGGCTTATGATCTACATTACCTCCTCTTTGGTTGCCTGCTATTACTTTGACCTGATAGAATGGCTTGAAGCATACTTGTGTTACTTGAGATACTATGCTAAAGCAAGAGGTCCCCAACATGGGTCTATGGCTCCTATGGTATGCACAGGGACTTTCAAAGGAGCCCAAAAAGTGTTCCACCTTCTGTTTTCAGTTTTAATTAAAAATTTGAGAAATGTTAGAATGGCTTTTTCTCTCTTTCTAGCCATTAGCCTTGCTCCCCCCCTCCCCCGTTTTGTCTTGCTATTTCCTAACTGTTTCTTCCCCTCCATCTCTAGCCTTATTCTTTCTTTACCCTGTTGCCTTCCTGTTCCTACCCCTGAGCTTCTAGCCTTGCTCCCTCCATTCCACCTCTTTAGCTCATCTTTAACTAGCCAGTTGAACATGGAAGGCATATCCTTGACTGGAGTCACAGCACTTTCTCAAATTCCCAAATTGTCCACGCATCCAAAAAGGTTGGGGATTCCTGTGCTAAAGATTAAATTATTCAACATGCTCT
>NW_025336598.1:35009823-35078866 GCF_004798865.1 Varanus komodoensis
TTTAAGGAGTGTTGCTATTCATACAGAAATGAATGGTTTTGGACCTAAAGTTGTTTATTATGGAAAAGCATAAAATTAATTTGTAAGAACCGAATGGTAAAATAAATATAAAATGCATTAAAAACTGCTGTTTAAGATGAGTACTACAAGCACAGTGAATTACCTCAGGCATCCTGTTGTGTTGCGTAGAACTAGAGAAGTTTGGAATTTAATTTTATGATCATCATCAAAGGAAGAATTATTCCACCCAGAGTGAGGAACTATCACAGTGTTTGTTAGTGTTGCCAGAGCATCTCGAATGATTGTCATTTTAACTGCATCACATGAAGACAAGTTCCAGAGAACGCCTAAGGAAAAAGAAACAGCATATCATTTAATGGCAGCTTGTATATCTTAACCCACAATACCATGGGACTGGTAACAGCAACTTAAAAGTTTGGCACAATAAAACAAAAACAAATATGCTTCACAGCACAAAATAATAATAACTGGCCAGCGTAAGACCACAACAGAGCTTCTCTAGACATTTTTGGTTTTCCAACTTGGCACATGGAAGGTACTATTAACAAAGTGCTCTCAGTTAGAAATAATAATGCAAGAGGGAATCCAGCAGCTTTCCCCAACCTTGGGTCCTTGTCCTATTCCTCAATTATATTAATATGCCACCATTTTTCCTTTCAAGGAACTCAATGTGACACACTGGTGTTCCACTTCAATTCCCATCAACCCCAGTTTGCTAAAGGCAGGAAAAACTGGAGTTGTTGTCCAAGTCATTGGAGGACAGCAGGTTATGGAGAGTTACTCTTTAACAGGAAGGGGGAAGTTTGGTACCCTGTGAAGTATTAATGCAGATTCCAGATCGCTGGTGTACTGCAACTTACCAAGTTTCATTACAGTCAACTAATATAACCTAACACAGAATCCAGTGGATTTGTCACCTTAAACTTCAAGAGAAAGAAATCGATATTATCTATGATCAGATAAGCTAGGATTATTTATGCTGCAACACTGTATGTATATTCTGAAGTGTGTGAAATCAGCAGTAATCTGCCAAGATTGTTGAAATATATGAGACACAGTGACTTATGTGGCACTTTTGATACGGAGTATGTAATTAACAATAGACTTAGTCTTATATTGATCTGGTTACTTTCTAAATAACTAGAATGTAAACATAATCATCATGGATTTAACTTGCATGAAGTTACCAAATGATTGGTGCACACTATATATACTATATAGGAATTATAGCCTTTGCATGAAGAGAAAAAAGAGTTAGAAACTCTTCCTTGGTAAAGGAAAAAATGAAGAAAAGGGGGAAAGGGGAATATAGCTGCATGAAATGTATTTCAATTTGTACATCTCTATTGGAACTTTCCTTTTCTTCCTATAGCTTTACAGACAATATTCCAAATATTGGCTTGGGGGACTGTTCATGAAGCATGGGCTCAAGTGTTCCCTTGCCCCCTCCATTCTTGCACACAGCTGTCCCTCACAGTTGCCTCATTATCACTCACCATGTCCATGACATCTGAATCTACCAAACAGTTAGCAGTTGTCCTCCTGAACAGAATCAGAAATCTACTTCTCACCATGTCTTGCATCCAAAAGACCTCAAGCAGAACACAAGGAATGCTGCCTCTCTCATGTTTTGCCAATATTGCCTCAAATTTTTCAGGCAGGGAGGAAGAAGGGGAACACTGCTTGAAGTTCTTAGAATCTAAGGGCAATGTTCCTAATCATTCTAATTTGAAAGGCAAACATGATATAGTTTACCAACCCTGCATGCCACAACCAACTGTATTCATGGAAAGGAAAGCTTCATGCAAGTAGGGAGAGGAGGGAAGGCAATTTGGGAGCTCCCGAGTCCATGACTTATTTCCATTTTTCAAAATGTAGTTCTGAATCAAACATACATACAGCCTATATTTGGGTATGCCTATATTTATCCTGGTTCATACTCTCCAACTAAAACATACCTGCAATATTCCTTTTATTATATTTGGGGAAATGACCTTATGACAAGTGGTAACAAAATCTAATGTGGTCTATACCTCGTTAAAAAAAAAAAAAAATAGCACTTGAAGTTAATGTTTTGAAAAAAGACAGCCTACAATGAAATATCTTGTCATTTTCCTCACTCACTGTCATAATATGACCTAGTATATTGTCATCTGCCAAATGCTGGCTTATATGGAGAAGTAATGGGCAGTATCCAATGGGGTGTGACTGTTAACATGAATTATCTTGTAGTGAATCACTCTATAGCAATGGTATTAGCTTATATCCTACCTTTCCAGACATCAGTACACCAGATAGTGCTATTGTCATTGTGCTAGAGCAGATTATGTTAGCACAACATAATTAATGTTTGTATTTGCACCCTAACTATCCATTGTTGGCTACTGTCTATTATTTCTTCAAAGTAACCAACATTTACCAAATACGGCATAACAGTTCTATCTTGTTGAAAGGCACGGTTCTTCACTGATGTCTGCTAGCAAAAAAAAGGGTAGCATTCTGTGTTAGTTCCACATAAAGAAACCAACTGAAATGAATGAGACTCAGTTTAGTCACAACTAATTGTCCCATTCATTTCATGAAGTCTCTACATGGGACTAACAATGGATACTATCCAAAAGCCCCTGCATTTCCTAGGAGATAATAAAAGAGAACCCCAAACATTTTGCTACACGGTCTTCCCACTCAATTGCTATATATGCAGATATACTGGAACTACTAGTTAACTGTTACGTACTGTCAAGTTGTCTCTGATGTGAGGTGATGCTATGAATGAAAGTCCCCCAAAAGGTCCAATCCATGACATTTCTGCTTAGCTGTTCTAAATTCAAGGCTGTGGTTTCCTTTATGGATTCAAGCCATCTCTTTATTATTCTGCCTGAGTCTTTCCCTAGCATGACTGTCTTTTCCTGGTAGTTTTGCATTCTCATGGTGTGTCCAAAGTATGACCCCCTCAGTTTTGTCATTTTTGTTTTGAGGGAAAGTGGTTCTACGGTTTTATCATAAAACAGTAATTCTGAGGTATGAATTGCATTCAATTCTCAATAAGTTTATTCTGGTGTTCCAAAATAAAAACAATTGAATGTTTTGACAGTTTAATCCTTGTCAGTTAGGATGTGCACAGGTCCTTCATGATATCAAAGTTGAGGCAATAGCTACCCCCCCAAAAAAAGCTTTATCTCAATGAAGAAGAGCTTTTGCAGCCAACAGCAAGTGCCATTCCTTTATTTTTTTATTGGTTTGCATTTATATAAGGATTTTTTTTTGCAAACTAGTTAAACTCTCATATTTTTGCAAATCTATTGTACTAATTGGACACTTCATTCAAATCTCTATGGTAAGTACTCTATCATGACTTGTTTTACTGAATTATGTATTTATTTAAAAATGTTTATATATCATTCTTCATTTAAAAATCCTAAGACAGTTTACATGTTTTTAAAAAAGCAGTATCATTACAATGCCACAATTAAAAATTCCTTAGTGCCAGTACTTGATATAAAAATTAAAATACCAATTAACAATTAAAAAACTGGGTAAATTTAAAAAAGGTTTGGCCTGGTGCCAGAACAAATAAAGTGTGGGTGCCAGGCACACCTCTCTAAGGAGGGAGTCCCATAATCAGGACCCTACAGCAGAAAAGGCCCTCCTCCTATCATCCCTCCTCACCTCTTTCAAAGAGGGCTCTTAGAGGAGGACCTCTGCAGACGATCTTAAATTCTGGGCAGGCTCATATGCAAGGAGACGTTCCTTTAGACGTTCCTATATGTTTCACTATGTTTATGCATTCTGTGGTTTTAACTTTTATTTTATAACTCTCCAACTCAGAAAGTTTTGGTCACTGGACAATACAGAAATGTAGTAAGTTTAAAAAATCCAAAGTTTAACTTTGGTCACAGCAATATTAAAGCAGAGCATAAATCAGACAATATAAAAGCACACATTAAGATGGAATTATGCAAAGCCACTGCCAATACAATCAAGCAATTGCAAGTTGAAAAATTAATTTCAAAGTTCTGAAGGTGAAGCGTAAGAATATAATTTATCTTTGCTTTACAATACAGTGACTTAGTGTAGGTGTTCATTGCAACTACAAGTCTTGAATACAGATTTGAGAAAAAAAATCCATGCAGATTAGGTGTGCTTCAGTTCTGAATAACATGGTAATGAAGTGTTCACTTCTACCTTTCCTAAGCAATCCTATATTTAGATAACACTAGGTTCAGTAACAAATCTACGTCATTGTGTCACACAGAGCCTTTGTTTGCCAGTCCCTATAGATACACAGATATTTGTTTTAGCACATTTTCTTTACCGGAAATGGCATAGCTACAGTCACTCATTGACCTAATGGCATTAACATTTTGCAGAAAGAACTGGAGTGCCATTTACTATACCCACTGCTAAACATATCTGATGAGCAATTACATGAAGGTTAAAATTTCACCCATTTCCTTATTGAGGCAATCCATCAGTACATATTGAATAAACCAAGAATGTAGAAAGAACTGATTGATCAGAGCATATGCATGTTGAATGATTAGATAAGGCAGATCTTCTTATCATACTCATAGGCTCAGAAATAACAGTGTAAACCAAGGCAGCAATTATGCACATATTCATGCTGTGTTCCTCCAGAAAATGTTATGTGACTTAGGGCCCTGTCCTATAATTGTTTAGACAGAAAAATGCCCTACTTTGCCCAGTGTGCTGCTCACAATCTATTACTGTGTTTAGCAGTAAGAAAGTAATTATATATAGCATTATTTAGCACCATCTCAAGATTCTCTGAGGAAAACTTGGAAAAGTTCAAATGAATACATGGAAAGAAGCTTTAAAGTCGGCTTCAACGGGTGGAATTCAGTGAAGTGCTTCAATCAGTGGAATGCTGAGAAGACCATTTCCTTCCCCCCACCCTTGCAACCCTCCATACACTTTCCAAAGGCAATTTTGGGCAGTGTGCTGAAGAATATGAAGAGGGTTGGCTTATGTGGTGCTGCATTTCATTCAACATCTCTACATATCAGACCGAGGCCTTATTTATATGTGATACAAGACGTGAGTTAAAAAAGCAAAATCAAAAAATGCTCTGGAGGCTTCCATGTCTTCAGGGTCACGTGTCTACTGTTTCTCCTTGCCCCCATGTGCACATAAGGGATTCCTGGCTCAGGAATCATGATGGAAAGAGAATGTAATTAAGGAGTCAGACAATGGGCTCGGACATGCAACTAGGCACATAGGATTCTGCCTGGCTGCTTTTGTTTGTTTGTTTGTTTGTTTACATATGCCTCACCATCATATTTAGATTGTGTTAGAAGGGAAAATATATTACTGCTATTCTGTGAACTTTTGTACAAATGCCAATGGAAGATTTTCTTTAGTGCAATGCCACAATACATCAGGGGTTGTATTATAGTATAAGAAAAAGTCAAGAAGATGCAGGTCCTGACAGAAACTTGAGCACAGTCTTATACAGAAGTTTACACAAAAGAAAGAAATTATTTGGAAATGCCTTTTCTAACACTATGCTCCTTCTTTAAATCAGAAACAGCCCCTCTGTAAATAGAAAAGGTTTTTTTGTTAGTGTACAAACAAAGTACTTGGATCCAAGCCTTCACTGGAATATATTGTACCTCAGGAGTCTTTGGGGAAGAATGTTCTGTATGGCTCCCAGTATCTCTCCCACCCATATGATGTGTATCTATTACAATGTTGCTCCATTTTATTTCATAGCAATATGAAAAGGTTTGTTTTCTTTTGCAAGTGATCTTTGTCTATTCCTTACATCTATTCCTAAGATGTACATTTCTAATGGTTAAAGTAAGCTTTTGCTAAAATCGTCGTCGCCGTCATCACTGTCATTATTCTGAAACACTGGAAAGCTCATGCCTTTCCAAACATAAAAACAGGGTTTCCGATTGTGTGCAATAACGACATCTGAGAAATGAGAGTTATAATCTGATACTTTTTTAGACTATTTCATTGAGTAATTCTGCATTCTTTTCTTCTTTTTCCTTCTTTTGTCCAACCTCATACAATTTTCTTTTAAAACACACCAAATCAAGGTTAAGCTTTGACAGTTAGTGGAAGCCTGATATGCTTATAATAACATAATATTTAAGGTTAACTTGTATAGTCGTATCTTCATTCCCACTTAAAAATATTTTTTTAAAACAAAATGTGTTCTTTTACTTCTCTTTTTCCTTTTGCTAGTTCAAGAGAATGTTAAGCCCACAGTAAAAGAAAGGCATGAGACAAGATTCTTGACAGCATTTTTGTACCTATTCCTCATAGAATTTTCTATCAAGAAATCAAAGGCTCAGAGCATGTGGGATCCATTTTAAAACGTCATTTAATGGTGGCATCAAACAGAATTTACAGCAGTGATCACCCTTGGCTTTTTCTTATATATACTGCATGTTACTAATAAAATGCCATAATGGCGTATGTGCTTTCATACTGTTCTGGTGGCTGCGCTCTACATGCAAAAAGACAATTGGCACAATCCAGAGAAAAATGAAGCACGTGTAATTCTCCTTGAAATCAATGCTTAAGAAGTTAACGTTGTTAAGAAGTTATATCCCACTGATTTCATGACGTGTGCATGAACATCTTGTTCTAAGGTAATATTCTTCCCTACCTGCAATACTGAAACCGAGAGTAAACAATCACTTTATGATTCTACTGTATGGTTCATATCTCAGACATAAAATATCAATCGTTTTAACTTTTAAAAACCTATTAAGTTTGGGTTTGAAGGCTCTTCTGAAGAAGCCATCCTCCAAGGAAGTAAGGGGGATGACTAACAGAAGAGGGACCTGCTCACTGGTTGCATCCCATCTATGCAATGCCCTCCCAAGAGCAGTTGCCTGGCACATTCTTTACCATCTTTTTGGCACCAGGAAAAAACATTATTGCTCCAGACATTTTAACATTTAATGGAATTAAATTTTACGGAGTCCTAGAATTTTAGCTTATATTGTTTTAACTTCTTATGTTACCATTTAATTCTCAGCTGTATATTGCTGTCCACTGTATTGCTGTGCATTGTGTTTATTGTTATGTTTTTAATACTGGCTTCTGGTAATATTATATATATTACTGTTTTATTGTAATTTCACTGGTATGTATGTTCTGATTTTATTTGCTCTGTAATCTGCCTAGAAAGTCCTGTTAGACTAATTGGTTGCAGAATATAAATTTAATAAAATAAAATAAAATATCAAAAACATTTAGCTAAATAGTGTATTCCTACAGTACTAATATCCAAAACAAAGATTTCCTTAAAATCATTCTCATGAATGTGAAAGTGCTGATGACATACAGTGCCTGGGGAGAAAGTTCACCCCCCTTGACTTTTCCAGTGTTGTTATCTTCCAACCTGGAATTAAAACAGATTTAACTGGCATTGTTAGCAAATGACATATACAAAATATTCAATACTATCAAGGTCCAAAATATTTTTATGGTGGGACAAAGTTGAGTAAGCAAAAATAAATTGGCACTTGGTCATTGCATAAATATTTATTTCCTGAGTCCATACTCAGTATTTATTTATTATTTATTAGATTTCTATCCCACCCATTAGCCAAAATTGCTCTCTTGGTAGGAGTACCTTTGGGAATAATTACAGCTGTGAGTCTTCTTGGGTAAATATCAGCATTCCACATTTGATCCTACAATATTTGCCCATCCTTCTGGACAACATATGATCCCCATAGCAGCCAGTATGCTCCCATTTTTTTAAGGAAGGAAATGTTGCAGTTTGATATTGTAATTAAGTAGCCAGCTGTAATGGAGGCTTAAAATGGGCAAACAATTTGCTCCTTTTTGTGACAAGGAGAAGTGGCAGAGGGAACATGGTCCACACTGGAAGAACTTCCCTTGGAACACTTGAAGTTGTTTATCCCTGCTATATATCTAGGATCTCATTAAATTAAATTGGACCTATATCTGAATAGACATGTATAGTTACGTACTTCTAGTTATCTTTTCAATTAAACAATGCTTTCAAATTAAACCTCTTCATACACACAGAACCACATTTTAACTTGCTACAAGCCATTTACTCCCTAGCTATTCAAACTTTACCTGTGACAAGTTCTCTTACTTCTGCATCAATTGACTTTCTTAGCAATCGTAAAAGTGCAGGTATCCCACCAACGTTTTTCATTGCTATTTTATTTTCATCTGTAGACTTTCCATAAACCAGGTTCCGCAATGCACCACAAGCATTCTTTTGAACTTCAAGGACCCTGTGATCCAACAGGTCAACCAGATGTTTGATCCCTCCCAACCTACATACCTAGGAAAATATGATGAATAATGAAATCAGTTTCTGTTAACAGTTGATGCATAAAAAAGTTCAAATAAGCAATGAAATAAGATGGTTTTCTCATGGGTGCTTGATGAATCAGGTTATCATGTCTGCCTACTAAATGTCTTAGAATTCTGGAGGGACATACTTCCAATTTGTGGAAAGTAGAGTGTTGTTCATATTTTTCCTAAACTTCCTACTTTTGATGAAAATGAACAGCTTACAGATTTATAGGAATGCAAAAAATGTAAATTTTAGTGAAAAGCCATTAATTCTAAACAGGGATGGCTTTATCCCAATAACCCCAATAACATAAAAATCTTTCTTTTTTCCTCATACAATCACATTCACTAAGATGAATGCACATATACACATGTGATGTTTGATTCATTTAGGATGCAGTCCTATGAATTGTGCGCTTGATGACTGTAAGGCCCTGACTTTGAAGGCGATAATCAATTCAGGGCAGGAGGAGTGATAGCAGTGATCTTCCACTCCTCTTCTTCCTGACCTGCATTTTTTTGCTAGATAGGCTTTTTTGGCTAATCGAGCAAAGGTGTTTCAGGTGCGAGGGGGTTGGAGGGACCTCAGAATACCTCATATTCTGACCTCTCCAGTCTTCTCCACTCCCACTGAAACACCCCCTTTCCTTCCTCCAAGAATATGAATGGCCATCCAGTGTATTTCTTTCTACTCCAGCTGCAAAGGGGAGGTGTCTTCAACATACTCTTCTGAAGTCAGAGGGCTGTCTCTGACCTTGGAGTGGGGGAATGCAAGCACTGTCTCACACACAGTATAAAGGCCATAGAATTGCCCCCTTATTCATATTTACAGGGAGGCTTTTATCCCACAGTTTGGTTATATTGTTCAAGGAAGCTCAAAAAAGGAACAAATCAAAATCCAAGCAATCTAAGAATTGAAACAAGAGAAAATAAACCAACAATTGAAACATGACAGAGGGAAGTAAATGAAATTACCTTAAACAATAACAATATTTATCCATACTTAATGCTTGCTTTGTGATGTGGCATTCTCTCCATAAAAAGGGAACTTTAACCAGCGCCCTTTCTGCATACCAAAATACAATTGCTTTTCTTGGTGCAGTATGTGCTAGATCAGGCTCTTCCCTCTCTTTGCCCTCTTAGCTGTAATGAGGGGAGGTTCTGGGACTTCTCCACTGAACCTCAATTGCATCCTCTCTCTATTTATGTTGTTTATTGCCAGTCATGAAAACTCCTACTATCATTACTCTCTTTGCCCGTTCAGTCTCCACAACTGTCATCCTTCAATTATATCATATTTTATCTCCTTTCAACCTCATCTGCCCTGACTCTGGCCATTCCTTCCTCTCTTTCTCTCCTCATAAGAAAAGCCATGCTGGATCAGACAACAGGTATGTCTTGTCCAGCACTCCATACACACGGTGGCAAACCAGCTGCCCACAGGATCCCTTGAGCAGGATGGGTGCAAGACCCCCTCCTGCCCAAGTTCCTCATCAACTAGTGCCTGCAGGCATGCCCCCTCTGGGAAAGGAGGTAGCTCATAGCCTACAAGGGAGAGCTGGAACCTTATTAAATGTTTCACTACTGTCAGAGAAGGCCACTGACAGCCTTCTCCCTTATGAATCAGTCCGTGCTTCCTCTTGTCTTCATTTTTTCTCTCTTCTTGCCTCAAGCAGCCCAACTGGAATGGAATTTTCTGCCCTGATATTCTGGTTTGCTGTAGCTTTTCTTCAGTCCTGAGTTCACCCCAGGGCACCCATCTCTAAAGTGGGTATCCTGACTTTCAGGCAGCCTGCACCATCAATCACTGCAACTGGGATGGGCAGTCAGCACAGTGAACCTCGGCTTTTATTAAGGGTCCTAAGAAAGTAGTGAAACATTTAATAAGGTTCCAACCCTACTTTGTTTTCACCCCTTTCTTAATGTGACAAATATGCCATTCCAGCCATGCAAAAACAATAGAGTAATCAATAGTAATCAATGTTTAGAGGGAATTATTAAGATTTCTTGGTTGCTGCCCTAGTTTGGAGGAAGGTTCCCTCTTCATTACACCTAGACTTTAACAAGTTTCTTCACCCTGAGTTGATTTCCCTCCATCTTTTTATCTGAAGACACATTTTTGTAATATAAACTAGCCAGCAAAAACTTTCTGGTGGTTTAACTGAAGAAGTCTTTGGCTCCTGAGAAATGTGCAACATTTTCATTTCTAGTAAGAGGCTCAATATTTTCCATTTCATACTGTAGAAAATACAGCAAAGTTATACAGAATGGACAAACTTGGTAACTTTTGTTTAAGTTCTATGAGAAATTTTAAACATGTAAAAAGGAAGTTGTAAAAACATGTTGTTAAATTATATAACATTTTTATTGTCTCTACAGTAAAGCCTAAATGTCTTAATAGGTATGTGCAATATATTTGCAATAATAGTCACAGTTAACAATTACCAATTTGATTCAAACTATAAAATTAAATAGCTCATTCTAACAGTTCTGAAATGTTCTTTACTGAACCTTTTCAATAAGAAACCATACCTCGGTTTTTACTTTGTTATCCCCAAAGCACAGGTGCTGAAGGTAGGCTGCAGCATTGGCTTGAACTGATGGGAACTGATGCTGAAGCATGTGAATGACCTCAGGCAATTCGGGATCCCGCCATGCAAATTCTCTGCATTAGGCAAGTGGAATTTATTTATTATATTTACTAATCACTGATAATCAAGGCACCCCCATATTTAAGGTGCACTTTTGTGTTACATCACATAAATGTGTACAGATAAATACATTTTCATCCTAGAATGAGTTAACCAGTTTAGAACTGAAACTATTTTACAAATATTTGTAACTAAATTGAAAAGAACAAAAGCAAATTTTATCCCTATGATAAAAAATTAAAATGGAAGTAATGGGAAGCACTTTTGAATAATTTCACTGTTAACAACTTTGTGCAGTTTGTTAAAATATAGGTATACTTGCCTTGGATCTTTCTGGATACTGTCTATGGAAGGAGATCTTGTTGTACCATCATCTGCAGGGGCTGCATGTTGCATCCTATTGTAACTGGACTCTGAGAGTCGGTAATGCAATGATCTGTAGGGTTCTGCGTAGGTAGCTGTTGTGTTCAGAGCATAATTGTTTCTTTGGTATGCAAGCGTGCTACGCTGACTGGATGATCTTTGTAGATTTCCAGCACCTGCTATACAACATATATATTAAGAAATGCTCATTGGGTGTTTGTCTTTAATGCACAGAGTAACAACACATGTTCTTCTTATCTGACTTTAACCCTGTGCTACCAAAACACAAAATTGATGGAAAATATTTTGGTAGTATTGGAAGATGCTTCTGTTTAGGCTGCTGTGGCAGACTGGTTAATCCAACAAAGGACTGAGCTTATGATTCCAGGAGAAGCTTTCTATATTTTATTAAATATGGCTCTTAAAAAGGAAGGGAAAATTGAATTGCTCTCTTTAAATGTTAATGGACTAAATGGACCATCTAAGAGAAGAAGGATTTTTGCTCAACTTCAAAAATGAAAATTAAATATAATTTGTCTACAAGAAACACATATTAAGAAACAATATGTTAAACTTCTGGAATGTTCAAAACTGGGAAAATTGTTTGTTTCTTCTGCATCACAAAAGAAAAGAGGTTTAGCATTGTATGGTAAAGAAAAATTGGACCCTAAATATATTCTTGCTGATGAGGATGGTAGGATCTTGATGGTAGAAATTATAATTAAACTTAAAAAGGTGCTCTTAGTGGCAATATATGCACCAAATGACCATCAGGAAACGTTTTACCAAAAAGTACATATGTTACTTTTACAAGTAGACTATCAGTCTGTGTGTGTAATGGGCGATTTTAATGCAATTGTGAATAAGGGAATCGAGTACAAGAGTGAAAGTAAGGGAAAAAAGGGTAGGAGGATGCTTCCAAAGTCTTGTTCCAACTTGATTGAAGAATTCAGATTGATAGATGCCTGGAGGCATAAAAACCCATCTTCAGCCAATTATTCTTTTTACTCAAACAGACATAGGTCATGGTCTAGAACTGATATGGTTTGGATAACTCCAGACTTAATGCCAGGTCTGATAGAAGCTGAAATGGAGGCAAATGTCTGGGCGGATCATAATCCTGTATTTATATCATTGAAAGGAGCTGCAAGGACGCCCAGATGGAGTCTAGATAAAGCATTACTAAAAGATAAAAAATTTGTAGAGGAGATAAGCAAAGAGATGCAAATATTTTTTCAAATAAACAAAGCGGAAGAAACTTCTTTACAGAATGTCTGGGATACAGCTAAAGCCTATGTCAGGGGACTGATAGTAACCTACTCAGCAAAAATAAAGAAAAAGAAAAAGCAAGAGCGAGTAACATTAGTAGAAAAATTGAGGAAACGGGAACAAGAACTGCAGGCGGATCCAACAAAAAGAAATCTTAGGGTCCAAATGAATACTTTAAAGCACAAATTGAATCTCTTGGATACAAATGAACTTACTAAGCAAATGAAACTGGCTAAACAGATTTTTTTTTGAAAATGCTAATAAAATGGGGAGATGGCTAGCATATAAAGTAAAAAAAGAAAGAGAGAAGAGATTGATTTCGAAACTGAAAGATGGAGAAGGACGACTACAGGTACAAAATACACGAATTAAGAAAATAGCTGAAGATTTTTTTTGCAAGGCTATACCGGAAGGAGGAGTTTTCAATTGAGAAGGTAAAAGAATACATTTGAAAGGGAGATTTACCAAAACTACCAGAAAAGTATCAAAAAATATTGAATCAAGAAGTAACAACTATGGAAATAACAGAGGCAATCATGCGACAAAAGAACGATAAAACCCCTGGTCCGGATGGGCTACCAGCTGAATTTTACAAATCTTTTGAGGGAGTTTTTGCTACGTTGCTCAAAGATATATGTAATGAAGCATTGTTAAATGCTAAAATACCAGATACCTGGACAGAGGCAAATATTACATTAATACCGAAAGAAGATATGGACTTAACACGGATTCAAAATTACAGACCTATATCATTACTAAATGTGGATTATAAAATTTTTGCCTCTATATTGGCAGAAAGGTTGAAGAAGTTTTTAATAGACTTTATTCATCCAGACCAAAATGATTTCCTGCCTAAAAGACAAATGAAGAACAATCTGAGGGCTATCTTGGATATTCTAGAATACTACGAGACACACACGGAAAAATCAATGGCTCTACTGTTTTTAGATGCCCAGAAAGCCTTTGATAATGTTAATTGGCAATTCATGATGCAACACAAAGACCAAATGGAGTTTGGGGGAAAATTTATGAATGCGATATCAAGCATCTATCAAAGACAATTGGCCAGGATTTTAATTAATGAAGAATGTACAAGGGCTATAGAGATACAAAAGGGTACAAGGCAGGGATGCCCGTTGTCACCCCTATTGGTCATCCTGACTTTAGAGGTTTTGAATAGAAATATTAGGGATGACGAGGACTTTAAAGGTACTAAAATTAGGGATGAAAAGTATAAATTGCAAGCATTCGCAGATGATTTGGTCTTTATAATAGAGGAACCTTTTGTAACAATCCCTAAACTTTTACAACGGATTGAAGAATATGGTGAGGTTACGGGGATGAAAATAAATAAAGAAAAAACGAAACTATTAGTTAAAAATCTTACGCAAGATCAGAAAAAAAGACTCCAAGAACAACTGGACTTGCAGATTGTTAAAAAGGTTAAATACTTGGGAATCTATCTTACAGCTAAATGCACAACTTTGAAAGAAGACAATTACGATAAATTATTGAAAGATATTAAAGGTGATCTGGAAAGATGGACCAATTTACAATTGTCTTTGGTGGGAAGAATACCGCTGGTTAAAATGAACATACTACCAACATTTTTGTTTTTGTTCCAAATGATCTCCGTAAAATTTGATAAAAATTTTGAGGATTTAAATTTTCAAATGTTGAGATTTATTTGGAGAAAAAAGCAAGGATTAAACAAAAAGTGCTTCAGGAAACCAAAAAGAATGGGGTTTTTGGGTTACTGGATTGGATGTTGTACTATCAAGCGTCTATTTTAACGTGGATAAAAGAATGGATAACCTTGCGAAATAAGAGAATTTTGTATCTTGAAGGACATGATTTGCAAATGGGTTGGCATGCTTATACGTGGTACGAGAAGGTTAAGTCTCATGGGACTTTTTAAAGTCACTTTATTAGAAGATCATTAATGTCAGTGTAGGAAAAGTTAAAGTCAAAATTGTATAAGTTACCAAGATGGCTTTCACCTATGGAAGCTTTTGTGTATCCAAATGTATTGAATTTTGAAGGGATCATAAGATACGATGATATTTTGGATAAGGATGGAGGCCTGAAA
This sequence comes from Varanus komodoensis, assembly GCF_004798865.1. Lineage (NCBI taxonomy): Eukaryota > Metazoa > Chordata > Lepidosauria > Squamata > Varanidae > Varanus > Varanus komodoensis. The sequence goes on from NW_025336598.1 coordinate 35,024,536, forward strand.
CTAGATCAAGAAATACAAGAACAGGGATTCAATGTCTCTTGGTGGTATAAGGTGCAGATGCAATCAAGTATGCTACAGTTTGTAAAATATGGGGGTTTTATAAAGACCTAACAGCCTTTGATCAAGTGATGTTAAAAACAGATGAGAAAATTATTAAAAGAATTTATGAGTTCTTACTTGACAGGAAAATGGAAGGGGAACAGGTTAAGGAAACTATGGTAACATGGGCACACAATTTTGGATATAATATTGAATTAGAAAAGTGGCAAAAGCTATGGGAAAGAAATATTAAGGTAACTTTAGCAACCTTGTATAAAGAAAATTTATATAAAATGTTTTATAGATGGTATTTGTCACCAAATCAATTAGCTAAGATGTTTCCAAATATGTCAAACAGATGTTGGAATGTAAACATGATGTGCATACTTTTTACCATATGTGGTGGACTTGTGAATATGTGAAAAAGTATTGGATTAAAATACATAAATGGCTTGAGGAAATGCTACAAAAACCCTTAGCTTTTAAACCTGAAATTTTCTTGTTAGGCATTGTACTGGAAAATATTAGCAAACAAGAAATGTATTTGATACTACATTTAATCACAGCGGCGAGGATTGCGCTAGCTCAATACTGGAAGAGTGAGGAACTACCCACTGAGGAACTGATTTTAAAAAAGATTCTGGATTGTGCAGAAATAGACAGATTGACTCTATTATTGAAGGAGAAGGAAGATAGTGACTTCTATCAAACTTGGGACCTTTTCTACGATTGGCTGGAGAAACGGGACTTGGCTTAGATTTAAAGATGTCTTTAAATTTTTATAAATCGATTTGAATATGATTATAGAATGTTTAAAAGATATGTTATAGGGGGCTGACCCAGTACATCTGATGTATTTGATGACTGATCATTGTTTAGTTTTTAGTTTAAAATCTTAATAAAAATGTGCAAAAAAAAAAAGAAAAAAAAGAAGCTTCTCTTAGTGATGTGCCATAGAGGCACTATTGGGGAATGGCTACATGTTCTCTATCATCAAGGCCTCCTAATTCTCTTCTTCACATTATCTTCATCAAAGCCCTTTGTGGTAGGATGGGTTGAGACTTAGTTACTGGCCCAAAGTCAGCAAGTGAGCGTCAAGGTACTAGAAACTGAATCATCTAAGTCCCAGTCTAAATATTCTAACCATTACACAACATACTATGAATGTTTACCTGAGTGAACCATTTCTTAATGAAATTTAAAAGCGTCTTTGCAATTCCATATAATTGCAAATAACACAGAGAATAAGAAAACACACATTTTTATTTAGAGCATTTTGAAACAAAGATAATAATATGAGTGCTCTGCAAATGAACTGGGCTACAAAGTTCCATAAGAATCTAACATATCTGATATCCAGCTCAATATCCATTGCATTTAGCACTTTGGTACAGATAACTTTGTACATCACCTTCATGCATTTTATTAGTATTTAACATTAACCATAGGATAATTCCTATATACCTGTAATTGATTTAGGTTCTGGTGTATATATTCTGGGATTAAAAGAGTACCAGAAAGAAACCTCAGCTTCATATTTACCTGATCCAGTTCGATATAATGCTGTCTGGGAACCTTGGTATGCATCACTTGTTCCATGACTTGGACTGTGGTACACTGGACTATAATAGGTTCTGCCTTCATATATGGGAGTAATGTGAAGATCAGGAGATACAGTTGACCGCAGCTCTTGACCAAGCTGGCTGTGTTGACTAGCATATGAACTCCTCAAGCCTAGAGGAAAAAGGGAAAAGTAAGTATGAAGCAATAAAAATACATGAAATTTAGTCTTTGCTTTTATAATTAGAAACCTTTAGGCTGCAATGATGGACATAGTTCTCCAACACATATGCATACTCTCTCTTTCAATACTGTCTAAAATTTTATTAGGGCAAACATTAATCTGTATGCTAATCTATATTGTCAAATAAGAGATTTATTAAGAAATCAATGACATTTTTAAAAATGTATTTTCTTTTGCTTAAATATGGTTTGATTTACACCTGATCTGAGCAAGAGCATGTCAAATGAGTTAAACTATGCCAAATAATTTTGGTACCTACGAAGTATCACTGTAGTTTCTATAACTAAAATTTTCAGGTAGGTTTCTGTTGGTGCATATTCTATTGCAGAGTCATAGTCTGGATCCAGACTTTGGCCTCTGTGAGCATTTTGATATGGCACACATCTTATCTAGTGGTACATTCCCTCTGCTAGAGCGGGAGAAAATATGTAATTTTTCAAGAATTCACTTTCTCTATAGTCTGATTGCCTTCTTCCACAGATCATCTTGGAAGTTCGGGAACCTTCCAGGACATGTGATATGGCACTGGAAGCTGCAGGATTTGGGGGAAATAGTGAAGAATGCTCTGCCCCTTCTTGCCAGCCAAGGTGTCCCGAGTGGATTGTATTCAGGAAGTACTCTTCGTACCATTAGCAACCCCTGGGTTCAATAACATGGGTACTATCTCAAGTATCTAGAATTTTTCCTAATGTGGAAATGTTTGCATAACATGCTCAGAGATCTTCAGACAGAGACCTTGATATTTTAGGAACTTAGTTGCAACATTTCACCAAATTTTAAGACAGAATAGTATTTGCAAATTAAAACAGGGTCATTCTACCAATATTTAGTCTGCTAAATTTCATGGACAATATTCAGTGGAATCATTCTGGTAGCATTCTAACATCATGTAGTAGAAACTAGGTTCCAAACTAAACACAAGAGGAAAATCTGACAAAGATTACATTTGCACAAGTGGGACTGCACAAGCAATTGTTCATTACACTTGCACAACACATTATGCAACTTTGTTGTACAACCCATTGTGTACTTTCCTTGTATACCTGCTCACACAACTGGTTAAACAAGCACAAAGCACTGCTTCCTGTCTGGCAATTTTGCAGGACACTGATAGGTACTGCCCCAGGATTTTTGTCTTGGAACTACAGAGGGCCACTTCTGACAGCTAAATTAGTATTACTAGGGCTAAATTTCTAACTCAACATAGGACTTGTAGATCCTTTGGCTTCTAATTCAGGAAGTACAACTCACATGGCCACCAGCAAGAACCAATGCTGCTGAGTGTGTTCAAGAATATATTTTCCTGTTAAGGCAGAGGTCACCAACCTTTTGAGGTATGTGGGCATATCCGGAATTTTGGGTGTGCATTTGGGCATTCTCAAAAAATACCCCACTTGTCCCTTCATAAAATGGCTACCACAGTGGGCACAGCCAGTTCAAAGCAAAACTGGTGAGACCAAAAGAAACATAACCTGTCCCAAAACCAAAGGAAAAGGTGGGGCCTGAGTTTGAGGAATTTTATTAAGGATGTGCTGGAGGGCAGAATTTCACTTTGAAGTAGTGTCAGCCTTATATTTATTTTTTTAATTGCTTAAGAAAGTAAGGAAAAAACAGAAGAGAAGGATCTGGATGGGTGCCAAGAGAGGATCCTGCTGACTCACCTTGTGCCCATGGTACTACACATGAGGCTCCAAAGTTAAGGCATGGCTTAGCCACAGTTCATCTGTTTCTCATACCCCCTCAATTCTCTTTGTTTTTGTGCTTAAGAAAGGGGTGAAAGAATGTGCATGGATGTGACTAATTAAATTCTTTTTTCCCCCAATCTCAATTTTTTCTTGTGAGTGCTTGAAAAGACAAAAATGTTGGGCTTTGGGTTTTTTTCTTTTTTTGAGCACCCACCAGCACAGCTCTCAAATTGAATGAGAACTACCTTTTTCTTATTTAACATATGGTAATCAGGATTTTAAGGATACCTTGAATAAACTGGAAATCTTCCCCATCTCCTCCCAATTTTTACAACCTTGCAGTGGCTTTCCGGGGTTCAATGAGTGAAACATACTTTAGTGTGTTTTTATGTATCTTACAATAATTTGGCAAGATGCTGAAGTTTTCAAATCAATTTCTCCTTATGATTTAGAATCTTATTTTCAGCTTTTAGTTATCCTATCTTTTGTTTTTTATCTAAAGAGAAAAAAATTCCAATTTAATCCTTCCCTTGTAGAGCAGCTCATCTTTAGCCCTAATGATTTTTGTGCTCTTTTCCCAGTCTTTTCTTCATCCCATTTTCTTTGTTAAAAAGTGGCAGCCAGAATTGTGTGCAGTGTTCAAGTTGACAGAGCATTAAGATATTTTAAAGTCCCTGAGCTACAGATTGTTAAAGTTCTGTTTGTTCTATGGGGGCAATTCTGTCCTTGGGCAGTGATTTTTGTATTGATTTAAAATAATAGACCCACAAAAATATGTCATACTAAGCAATGTGGACAGGCAATGTACATTCTACACCGGAATATACACCTCATTTACTCTGGTCTTATTTCTATGTGGGCAGAAGTGGATTTAGAGAATGTGCACATGTCCCCTATGACAAATTCTTCTCCCTCCAGAAATTTTTATGATATGAGGAGCAATCTCAACTACTTGGCAGAGTCTCTTTATGTGAGGAGTTCTGTGAAACTGGCAAGAAGGTCAGAGGCAGCAGGATGTGTATTAACTTCAGTTTAATTCCCAGCTCCTGAAAAATATATTCTGCTACTTGAATACTCTCTGTGGTCAGGGTTGTATGGCACAGTTTGGGGTTTACGCACTCAGCTCTCAACTTCTCATGGCATTTTTTGTTTAGTTTACTGGAGGCATGTTAGAAGCTGCTCTTGTTAAACAAACAAACAATTTTCTTCCATCCTTCAGGAAACCTTTGGTATGCAGAAAAATCTCTCCTAATTTGGACTTTCCCGTTTTCTTGTCTGGCACCTACACACGTTGAACAACCTTTTTGAGGTACAATGACTGATTGAAAGAATCGCAGGTATAATGGGTAGTTGTGAACCTCCCAGAAAGCTTGCCTATTGGACAATACAGAAATTACACTAACAACAACAGAGGAAGAGGTCTAACACCTAGTCGCAATAGTCTCTAGATTTCATTTGCTATGATGCTGCAGATCAGGCTCATAATGAGTACACAATCTATGAACGACAGGATGATCCCTTTCTTTCTTGTAGGTCTATACCAATTCTTGCAGGCATGATGTGAGTCTGCCAGGCAGTTGTCAATTGTTCAAACTGCAAAAAGATTTGTGCTTACTTAGCCTCTAACAAAATTCCTACCATCTCTGTTTTAACTCTTACAAGTCAGCATCTGAGCTAATGGTGGTATTGGGCTCAAGAGGCATGTGTCCTTTCACTGGTAAGTCACTGATCTGCAAATGTCTGAAGATCTTACTGGAACCAAGGGAAGAATTGTCAAGAGATCTGGAGTAGTATCATCAATATGTGGATGACTCCTAACTCAACTTTCTCTTTCATCTAATCTAAGTGAAATGGTGGATTTTTGGAACAGATATCTGGATGAAGCTAGCAATCTAAGGCTGAAGTCAGACAAAATAGGCACATTCGAATACAAAGAGTGGATCATGGGAGTAGATATTCAACTTGTTCTGGATGGAGTTGCACTCCAGCTTAAAGATCAAATTTTCCACACAGGGATGCTCCTTGATCCCAGCACTGCTGCTGGATGTCTAGGGGTATTTGTAACTCGGAGTGACACTTTCCAACTTTGATTGTTATGATGCAGGTGACCTGCATAGAACAGATTAAGTAGGCCATGATCATGCCTTAGCACAGGAATGGGCAGAAACCATATCTCCAAATACTTTGGACTTCAACTGGCAGCATGCCTGACCACTGGTCATGCTGGCAAGAGTTTCTGGGAATTAGAGACCAAAATATCTGTTGCAACTTCTGCCCACTGCAGGCCCAATTACTACAATCCATTATGCATAGGACTGCCTTTGAAAAATGTTTGGACATTTCACTGGTTCAAAGTAAAGCAGGTGGACTTTTGATAGGACTCATCTTTGTGAGCATGTATCAGTTCTTAAAGAATTTATAGCTTGCTGTCTGTTTCTGGGCACAATATACTCTGCTGAATATAAGCTGCTTTTAAGGCAGCATGTAAGTTTTTTAGACAGATAAATGCAAACATCCTACACAAAGGCATGCTTTCCCACAAGTTAGTTTATAACTACAGCCATAAAAGCATCCAAATAATAGTATAATCTTTTGTTAATTAAAAAAGTAGATTTTCAGTGTTATGTATTTTGACATAAATCATAATGGTTGTTATAATGAAGAAACTCTTTGTTTAGATAAATGTTCTACACAGACATACATACAAGCTTTTTAAACTGGGTGGATGTAAGAGGAAATGCATCTGATTGCAAATCTTGGGACTGGTAGATCAAATTTCAGTGCTTTTTCTTTGCTGTATTAAAATGTGACCATGAATAAATAACAACATGGGTTCAGAATGTTACATCCTAAGAGTTCCACCTGTTGCTCCTAATTGTTCCTTAATATTTTTGTGTTTCAGATGTTCCCATGATTGACCTTATGGTAGTTTTTTCAGCACAACTGTGTAACAAATGCTATGCTTGTGCAATGGCACAAAACCTCATGTTGTGTTAGCATGGCAGGCTAATATATTGATGCATGTGTTTAGGACTAAGAGTTTGGAAGGTTTAGGGTTACCAAAACTAAAAAAAGAAAAAGAAATGATTGGGAAGCTACCCATGTTTGGATGTTCCACAAACCTCTGTAATGTCTTAAAGCAATATATTTCATCACCCTTTAGACTGACATCTAAACTCTTGCTGATAAGATCCTTCCAGGAAGGTCATTAGGACAAATATGTCCCTGTGCTATATTAGCAATATAGCTAGCACTGTTCAAATATCCCTGGTACAACACATAAGGTCTTTATTTTCTTAATATTTCTACATACACTTGCTACATTTGACAGAAGTAAGAACTTGCTTACAAAGAAGTAGGTATATTATCTTGTTTTCTTTTTGCTTCCCCCAGATTATAGCTGGCTGGTCACAGTCCACCTGGGCTATAAAAACTTGAAATAGGAGGAAGGCTCTATAGCATTCATGATTCGTAGTTTGTTCTCAGATATGAACCTTTCAAGTATTGTACAGAGGAAGTCAGAAATGCATAAATTACAGCAATTACATACAATGTGTAAACAAATAGGTAGTTTAATATACTTTAACTCCATTACCTGCTTTTTCTTTAAATACATGAGCAATTTTGACAGGGATATTTATGGTGTTCTTTACAAGTTGAACTATAGCTTAACACTGATTCCAAAGTGCATATGAGCAAGTTTAACAAAAGAAATGATTAATGTGTGTCAAGTTAGTATTTTACTTACACACACAATTATAGGTCACAATCCAGAGAAAGTTGCTTATGTTGATGCCCCAGCAGTCTTATAAGAAAACTGAACACGTCATAGTACTCCACCCAGAAATTTCTATGAGCTTTGATCTCTCTCTCTCTCTTGCACACCTTTAATTCCATTCTCAAATGGAATTAAAAAATCATTTCAATGGAAAATCTTTACACATTTACACATTCCTTTGAGGGTGAAGTGGATTCTTCTATGGGAATGAAATACAGGGGTAACTCGTGTGTGTGCAGTGGAACTCTTTGTCCAAAAATAACCACAGTATTGGCATTAAGTGTAGATTTCAAAAAGCTTTTGTAAGAACATAGAATAACTGATCCTTTTTCTTTTGATTTGAGGAACACTCAGTACAACATATTCATTAAGACTTCACAATGTAACATTTCATTCCCTTTGATGAGAAATTAAACAAATCTATTTCCAAAATATCTACTCAAAATCTGGTAACTAAGTAAAGCTTAAAATGTTAACAAAATATACGAAACAACGCCCTTGTCATAGAACCTCTCACAAAATCAGCCCTGAGGCTTAAGAAGCGATAATGAAGCACAGATTTATGCGAACAGAGAGCATCACACTGACAGGCAGATAGCTGAAACAGCCTCATTAGGAAAGACTTTCAAACTGCTGAATGAATGTTACTGAAGATGCCTATATTTATTTATGAAGTTGTCCATTATATGAGGATATTAAACAGGCAGCAGCTATCATTTTAAGACAGGCAAAAGGAAAACAATAAGCACAATGTAGCCAGAGTTAAGGAGTTAAGCACATACTTAGCTTATGCACTGAAAGCAATGAAATTTCCAGGTATGTTAATTTGACTGTATCATATACAGTATGGTAATAATTAAACAGCTCAATTAATATTTTATTTCTTAGGCAAATATAAGGACATAGTTTACTGGAAATTAAGTTTTACCTTTTCCTGAAAAACACTGCTGCATAATGAATTTTGTTCATTCTAAAAATATTTTGTATGGGACAGTTATTGTATTTATTAAAGTATTTTTGCACAGAAGTATTATTATAGCTTTATGTTTTGGGGGATATTTACAGTTAAAATAAAAGATACAGATTAACACAAATTAAACAGCTCCATCTGCCAACAATAGCTGCAATTCACAATCACTAAAATCAACAAAAAATGTTATTGATTTTCTTTGATATGAATTCCAGCCAAATTCAATGCAAAGCCTAAGGGTTTTGACGTATAGGATCTCTAGGTTATGTAAAACACTATGGGTGCACAGTAACATACTGCTTATGTTGAAGGAAGAAGATAGGACAGTGATTTTCCCAGGTTTCTTCCTCATGACTCCTCAAAATCCGTTCTAAAGGATTGCAGGACCCTTTGGAAGAGTGCATGGGATTTGCACTAGGGGCTGCAGAGGGAAAGGGAACTGGTAAAAATCATCACTCTGTCCCTTTTCTCCAGTGGGAGTCTGGATCCCGGTTGCCTCTGCAGACAGAAAGAACCCTTCCATTAGCAAAGTGACACATCTGGGTCGAGTGTTATGGGTATGGACCTCAGTTAAATTGAAGTATGACTAACTTTGTCTCAGATGGATTGTATCTACCCTGACAGCCTATGTCAATGTCTAAATATTAAGTATTTCTGAGGAGGCCCTTTGTACCCATGCCCTGGAACATGAAATGCCCCTCTTTTAAAGCACAGAAAACATACTGCTATATCAGATATTTGTAAACTGCGAAGAAAATAATTTCTTCCTCAAATGAAAAATAAAATCAGTGTCAGAAAAATAACTGCAGCATGTTAACTGAAACATTAATGATTGCATATTATAAGTTTTGTGTGTTGGTAATAAAATTGTACAATTCACTGTATTTGCAGGTCTCCACAAAATTTTAAGTTATATCTTTACCTTTTTACTAACCTGTAAGGCTATCTGGACGGGGTGGAACCATTCTTTCATAGATATCATACTGTTGCGCATATTGCTCAATGTCATGAAGTGTCTGTTGTAACGATGTTCCCAAATGCTGTGGAACTGCAGTCATCCCAGAACGCTTTGGTGATGAAGATCCAACTTGAGTTTGGGGTGGAGAGGCTACTCTTGTCTGTGTATCGTTTAGTGTAAGAGGTGAACCAACCCTGACTGAAGGCTGGTACTGGGGAGTCCCTCCATTGGGATTGGTTGATTGCCTAGATGTCACTGAACCAATTCGGCGCACTGCTATTGGTGAAGCAGGTCTTTGTGCAGTAAATGGAGAGGCTGCTCGTTGTACAGGTAATGTTGTGGATGAGAACACATTAGAATTAAGAGAGCGTGACTCAGTAACAGATGGTGAACCATAGCCACTCCCTAAAGAAGTTCTTAGTGAGCCCCTCGAAGGAGAAACTCCTGCAGTGGTTACATAAGAAGGAGACTGGGCCCTTGATGGAACAGAACTCACACGTCTCATGGCTCTGTTGGCAGCTATATTTGATGATGTCTGTTAAAAAGAAATAGTAACACAAAAAGTGATAATTAGAAATCTATGTGTAAAAATCAGGTTGCTCCCATATCTAATTCTTCACAGGATACATATGCACTATAGTTAAGCATGTAAGTGCCTACATGTAAGTGCCTTTAGTTTTGCTGCCTAAAGTTCCAGTCCTATTCACATACATATGGGATTAATTAAGTCCTACTGGTCTAAATGGCACACACTTCTGAGTAAACGTCAATAGGATTTATTTTCCTTGGATTGTACCTGAAGTATTGTAAAACTTTAGTCACCATTCACTCAAACATCTTGCCCAGGAAGGGCATATTAGTGACTGGTCCCCCATGTCCAAGTTGGCCTTCTTTAGGGGTGGTCTACTAACAGTCTCTTTTAGTGAGGCTGGAACCACTCCCTTTCTTAAGGACGCGTTCACAGCCTCCAGGACCCAGGGGCTCACCCCTTCCTTACCTTGAATGACCAGCCATGATGGGCAAGGGTTGAGCATACAAATAGTAGGCTAAATGAATCTAAGGACCTTGCCCACATTTTAGCATTTCTGTAACACAGTGAATTAATTTAATCATCACTGCAACTGAAGATACAAGGCAGATACAAGATACAAGTTTACAATCAACATATGGCAAATTTATACTGTTTTTACAATACAAGTCATCCTGGAATGTTGTAAGCCATTCCAAGACGTTCTGTAGGGATGGGATAGAAAAGCTTTTAATAAATTAATTAAATAAAGAATATTTCTCTTCAGAGCCTCTGCATATTTTATTGTTCGGTTGAATATTACAAATGCCACCATGGTCAGCTTTTTGAATACAAAGAAGCATTTCTTTATGGCAATGGAAGAGCAATGTTGTAATTTATTAGTGAACAAAGGGAAAAAGGAATTACAATTTAATTATGTTTACCTGAACCAAAGCTTGACCTTCAGCCCGTGAATTTCTCACTAAATGGTTATTATTTGGTCCAATAAATGGATGTTGCTGTCTGTTCTCCCCCTTTCCCAGATTCTGGCTGTTATGGAAATTGCCTACTTCCTGGTACCCACTGTCAGAATATGAATTCATCTGTGTTGAAGTTCTAGAGTTACCCACAGACCCTGTAAATAAAAAGCATGAAACTGTTGTTATTACAAGTTATGAAAAAAGTCACTGATTGATAAATTTCAGTGTATTTAACATTTATATAACAGACCCTCACTTTCATGGAGTGATGATTGCTCTGGTGAGTAGAGATTCCCTTGTTCTGGCTCTGTTCCAACATGATAGGAAGTAATATGAACACTTTCAGATGTTCTGAGTTTATTTACACCTGTGTTTGGCAAATCTGAAAGCAAAATTTCATTAGTCAAGAGGTTATCTACAACTGTATCTCTTCTCTATTTATGCATTAACAAATACAACATTGCTATAATTTCAAAATTTCTGTTGTATTCCATTCGATATAACAAAAAGTTTGATTATAGGATAAGATTTTATAAAAGGGAGCTATGTTACAGAAAATGTAATGTTAGTTTTGTGAAACTAACAATTTAATATATGAACATTCAAATCTTGGGGAGTGTGGGGAAGACCAATGTACAAAGTTGGTGTTTTCTTCCAATTTCAAATGTTCAGTAGTATATATTCCCAAACTAGGAAAATTCTGAAAAAATCACTGAAATTCTTTCAAGTGTAATATTAATTTTTATGTTTGAAAAATGAATGAATGAAAAAAATGAAAGAAACATTTGCTTCAAAGTCTTCTATAGTTTACCTTGGATCAAAAAACATGGCAGAAAAGACCCCAGAAAGAATCAAATTCACAATCAGTAACAGTTTCCCATATGATTAAACTTACCTTGTTGCCAAATCCAGACAATAACTTACTTTTAAGTAATAGCTATATTAACAAAACAACTAAAAAGATTTAAGGGTAAAATTCCATTTTCAGGAGAGGGCCTCAGCAGAATTAATAAGGTACTTAAAGAAGAACGTTAAAACTTGCGGAATGCCCTCTGCTTTCTCAGAACACTGTCTTTATCAAGACACTGGCTCATGCTACCATATTTTTCCAAAGCTGATGAATTTAGAGATGTTCATGTGTGTAAAACTACATCTCAGGAATTTAAATCTGTATAAATGCTTTACATTCTCTTTGGAACCTGGCAAGCATAAGGTTCTTAAATCTCCACAACACTGATGGAGGTCAGTTTAAACTAGAGGACTCTCAATAGATCTTGAGCTATCTCCTTGAACTACTAAAGGAATATAAAACAAAGAAGCTCTTTAAGGCTTAATTTCCATGATAATCTAGTCACAGAGGTTGTAAATGGATGTTTTCTAGATCTCTTGAATGGGGGAAAAATTGAAGGCTTCTGCACTAGGGAACCATGCAAATCTGTGAGAATGGAGCTTGAGATTAGGGGTGGACTATTTTGGTTGGCTTGAGTTTAGGGATAGTTTGTTATTTAGAGAGATTCTGTAACAGCACAGCTTGGCACAACTAACATTCGTAAGTTTGGGCATTGAGATCATTTAGACGAATAAGAAAAAAAATCCTAGCAAAGATTTCTTGTTCTGAATGAAGAATGCTAAGCTAGTAATCAACTCAGTTCCATGAAGATGTAATTTCTATCCAATCATACTAAAGAGACACACTAGAAGTATCATTATCATCTGAAAGGTCTGTGTAACAGCTGTGTAAAATGTAGGCCAATTAACACGATTTGATTTGTATCCCAGAGATCTGGAAGGCTAACTCCATTTCATGTTTCATTTGTCCGAATTGACAGCCCTCCCTGAAAATAAGGTACACTGTATGAGTTGTGCATGAACTCACTGTATGGGTTGTGCACTGGGGAACTAACAGATAATCAGGGTCACTGGAGTTTGACCTCCCTCCTTCCCCCTCAGACCTCCTGCAGGTATGTGAGGGGACCGCACAGCAGGACCTGTTGTGTCTCTTCTCCCCACTTCAACCTGTTTGGTAGTCACCACTGCTTATTTTCCCTTTTACCCTCCTCTTTTCCTTTCTGGAGATTGCTTTTTGTCAGCGCCAGTCCCTTACAAGTGTCCAAGTGGCACACTGAAGAGGATCACACTGATCCACCACTTTAAAAAAATGCACTCAACATTTGCCCAAATGTTATTTTTTAAAAAGTTTTGTCAGGTTTTGGGAGTTGTGCATACGTGCAGCTCCAACCATAGCAAATGCACAACCTTGACTTGTCAATGCCATTTATGGTGTCTCCTGTCAAAGTATAAGAGGAATCATCCATCACGAAGTGTGAACCCTCAAAACTGTGTTGTTGAAACTCAAGGTTGCTTTATCTAACATGATTTTTGACAGGGCTAATCAGAGCTTTTTTTGACAGGGGCATATGCAGATTACATCTGTAAACCAGAGAGCTCTGCTTTGACATAGTTCCTAAGCATTGCATACTTAGAAATGCATAGTTGCACTTCAAACATTGCAAGGCTGCTTTAATAGTCTTGGTAGATGATCTGCTTATTAAAGCTGAGAGTAGGCATACCTCCCTGGTGTACACTGAACTCTGAAGACTAGAACATAGACCGATTTCACTTGCTGGGTTCCAATTCTATTTGGGGCCCTCCAGATATAATAAGAGGGCTGCAGTTCAAAACCATCTAGAGGATCCAATGGTTCCTCACCCCAATCTAGATGAAATTACTAGGTGACATCATCCTGAACTTTGCAATTGAGTACCATCAATTTAGTGATTATAGCTCTCTATAAATTCTGGAATATGTCCTGGTCGAATGAGCTATTTGTTCATTAGATCAGGTTCATAGTCTGGGGATATATCTGGATCTGATATTGCAGCTGTAGTAGTGGTATCGTCTATCAGTTTCATACAGTGCATAGATTACACCCCTTCTGGAAGAAAGAGCTTTCCACTATCCATACCTTAGGAGGCTTTCAGTTTGACTTTTATACTGTATTTTATAAATGGCTACCCTTCAAGACCACTTAGAAGCTTCAACTGGTCAACTGCCCCCTACACGCTGCTTGGTAAATCACTGCTAGGGTCAGTCTGAACGTTTTCTGTGAAATGGCATGGCTTTGTAAAAGGGAGAAAAACAACCAGACATCCTACTGTACAAATCTTTGGGTGTGCCTAATGTGTGTGGGTGTTTGTTGGTTTTTTTTGGGGGGGGGCGGGATCACCCAAATGGAAAACTTTCAAATATTGCTTAATATTTACTTCTTAATATCTTCCAGAAGAAAGGATTTGAGAGAAAACGGTCAGTTCTTCTCATCAGATATAACCAGGGAATTATAGGGCTCTTCCAAGGGACTTGCTGAATCTTTAAATAGCAACAGCAGTAAGAGAAGTTTTGGCCCTTGCCTTTCCCGCAGCAAAAGTAAAGGACCTGCTTTTCTAACTCCAAATACAGGGCATGCAGCAGTCCAATAACTTTATACTTTGTATTAAAGAATGGAGATAATTATGATTGAATTGCCTAAATATATATCACATGCTGATTTGACAGATTTCAAAAACATAAGAAAATATTTTAGTGAAAAAACACTATCATCATGATTAAAAGAAGTGTGTATTATTGCTGCATAAACAGGAAAATTTGGGCTCATATTTCTAGTATAGCTGCCTTGCATAGATTACAAATTCCTGGGACCCTCAAACACAATTTGCAATGTGGCACATAGGACTGGATCCCCCTGCCCCCACAAAAAACAACGAACAATCAAGCAAAACCACTGTACATGCTTAAGCCTTTGAGCATGCCTACAATAACTCTTGATGTTGGCCCAGGAAGGACAAAAAAAACTCCCTCCAAAACAAAGGGGGGGGGGTCTCCTTGCTGTGTTGTTGGCTGTGTTTCATGTTTTGAAGATCTTGCAGAGGGCTCTGGTGTTCAGTTGCCACCCATGGACGCGAAGCTTTGTGTGGTTGAGGGTGTCTGCCAGTGTGTTGCTGGTGCCTGCAATCTGGATGGCCATGAGGGTGATGCCCCTGCTGATGCACCAATCCCAGATTCTTATGGTCAGTTGTATCAGTGGACCATGTGCTGCCCTGTTTGCCAAAGTAGAATACCACAGTGAAGTTGTCCGTGGCTATTTGGATGTGTTGCCTGGGTAGGGAAGTCGGGAAGGTGTTCAGGGCTTTGTAGATGGCTAACATCTCTCGGAAGTTGATATGTCTGCAGGTTTCTTGTTAGCTCCACAATCCCTATGTTCTTGGGTTCCTGCAGTATGCTCCCCATCGTGACATAGAGACTTCTGTGGTGTATGAACCTGATGCCAGGTTGATCCACCAGTGGAGACTGTTCCTGATGGAGGGGTGGACACGTCAAGGTGTGTCCTGGGTGGGTCATCCAATGAGTAGAATGGGTGGATGAACCACAGATAAATGCTTTGCGTATTCAGAGTCTTGTAAAGGAAACCACTGCCACTGTTGTGGCCGAGTCCAAACAGCCTTTTTATTACAACAGCCATGACGGTCAGTCAGGTGCTGAGTTTGGTGGCCACTTTGATCAAGACAGTTACTCTGGATGATGGGACAGCCTTTGCTGGGATACTTCGCTGAGGATACAAGGAGGGCCCCTGTGAAGAGGATGGAGCAGGAGGGGGAGAGAATGGGTATTTCATGATTTATACACAGTCATTGGGTCTGCAGGAAGAAGCAAGTGGTGTGGATGGAGTGGAGTAAGTCTGTCTTAGATGATGCTACTAGAAGCTAATCATCAAGAGGTGGGAAGACTTGTACTCCCTGGAGGAGTGTGAGCAGACCACCGCCATGCATTTAGTGAAGATGCTGGCAGACACTGAGAATGAAAAAGGCAGCTGTTCTTGGTGCACATTTCAAGTCCAGAAACACTTGGACTCTTCAAAGGAAAACGAGCAGCAACTCTGGGAAACAGGGTCTCCAGACATTGAGATGAAAGAGGCAGGGCAGTTTATCTCAAGGCTGTCCCTTCCAGGTGTTCAGATTTCTGAACTGATGGTGTCATGGATCGCATTTGAGAAGATCTGGCTGGTATTGTGGTCTCATAGAGGCATCACTGGGAGGTGCATCATTATGGAGAAGAGAAGATCTGCATCTAAACACTTGCTGATTCTGGTTCCTGGTGTATAATCTTGGATGCCATCCCAATACTGAGACTCATGTGGGATGTTTGGGAGTTCCTTTGAGATTGACACAGGGCTGGTGACCAGTCAGAGATCTGGTCCCATTCTGGCAGTGGGGACAATGATCTCTGTGCCCTTGTGGATTCAAAGGTGTTGGTGTTGGGTTTGGGGAGGCATGTGTGGATTGCTGTGATGCTCATGCTTCAGATAGTGGTTGGGCTAGAGGCCTGGGAGGGTAATCCCTTATCCCTCCACCTCAGATACTGATGTTGCCAGGGCCAGTCTTCTCTCAGTAACATTGGCTGTGGCTCCTCAAGGACTGGCTCTAGCAGATCTTTCTGAGTCAAGGATTAGCAAGGGCTCACATGGTGCCTGCACATTTCTTTTGCAGCGGCCATCTTTTTTTTAATGCGCTTGGCTATCTTCCCAGCATGCAATACTCCATGGAGCTGCAGGGTGTTGGAGGAGCAGACTGCTAGAGGTTTCCGTGTTAGGGCCGGTTAGGGTTATTGAGTTCAAGGTGGACTGCTGGTTGCGTCCCGCTTGTTTGGTGGAGTTAGGCTTTATTACCTCAGAGCCAGATAATTGGCTAACCATTTTCCTTTCTCTTTTTTCTCTACCTGTTTCTCTCTCTCTTCCTTCCCACTTGGCAGCTGTCAGTAAAAGAACAAATCACTCTGGCCAGAGACATAAACTAATTTTATGCAGAGGGGCACTGTCATTAGGCCAAGGTCCATGCAGCTTTAACACTATAGATTGTCCAGTCCTGTTCTAGATCATAAGATGTGCATATGTGAAGAGGACTCTATTCCATAAAGGTTTATGTCCTAAATAAATTTGTTAATCTTTAAGATAAAACAAGATTTATTGTTGTTTTGATCCTCTAGGAATGCAATTAGGAGACCACTGTATTAAAACAGAGCTGGGCAGTCACAGACTTGTGGGATCTACGTCTCCCTTCATTTTAACCCTAAGTCGACTTGCTGCAGCCAGATGCTCAGGAAGGCGGACCCCAAATAGCACAACAAAGTACCACTGAAAAGTACCTCTGAATGTGTTTGCAGTACCAGAACTGCAGCACTCTACACATACTTCAAATGATAGCACCATAACAGATTATTTGAAAAAAAGGTATAATTCTGATACATATAGCAATAACAATTATATACTTGCATACACATTATAAACTGTAATGCCGTGTACACAGAAACCTGGAATGCATGTCATGATAAAGCAAGGTTGTAGAAAATCTTGGGTTTACTGGGATTGAGCAAGCCCAACTGCTCTCTCTTGGCTTCCCCAGCCAATGGGTATGGCTAAACAAACCATGGTCCCTCTGTCCATGATTTGTTCATTGTGATATTCAAAGCAGAAATTCTGTCAGAGCTATAAGCTGTCTGTTTTGTCATTGGGTTGTGATATTAGCTTGTTTAGTGAGCAACGAGACAGAATCCACAGGATGGACCAGGATGGTCCATAGTTTGTTTAGGCATACCTGCTGCCAAAAAGAGCTGACGGCAGTCAAAAAAGAACTGAGGGGATGGGTGGGAACCCCTCCTATGGCCTCCTGGGAACAGGTAGGGAAAGGGCTCCTGCCCACAACTTCAAACGATCAGCTGTAGAAGCTTTTCCTGATTCTAGGCTCTGTACAAATGTGAAAGCCCCATATGTGTTATGCACAGAGACCACAAAGAACAACCCTGGCTTCTTGTAATTTGTAGACTGGTACATAGGTAAATAGAGATCTAAAAATCAGCACATAGGACATGTAGCTTCTTTCCTATATATCTCTTCAAGTTAGAAGGGAAGTATATATTAGCATACTAGAAGCACAACAACAGTTATAGTTACTTAAACAGAGTATATAATTACAATTCATGTGTTGCTAATATATCTTTAAAAAATTTTTTAAAACATTTCTGCAAAATATACTTTTAAAAATTTGAAGTATTTTATTCTCTTCCTCAAAAAGAATCTTCATGTGGATAAAACATATGCAAGCATTTCACATTAAATGCAACATACATCAGCTAACAGAATTACATATTTTTTTTGCAATGTGCAATGTTTCAGAAGGTGCACCATATATACAAAATAACGATACCTGCAGATCTCCAAGGAAATGATTTCTCAGTAGAGCTAGAGAAAATGAAACAAACAAACAAACTTTAATTCCTTTCCAATACTGCTTTCCTTTCATTACACAGAGTATGATCAGTGCTCACAAGATTGGAAGGCTCTCAAGTAGGCATTCTCTGTACACTGATAAATACTTCAAGGCAGGCAAGAAATGAGGAGCGATGTCTCTCTGTGCTTCCCATATCAACATTAAGAAGGAAGTAACAAATATAAAATATTTTTCTAGTTAGGCATTTTTATTGATTTTGACTATATTTAAGGTAAATTGCATCAATATTTTGAGACATTTAAATAAATTAAAAAGCTGCTTACTTTCCTCTCGCATACTGAATAATGAAGTATACTAAATTTTTTCCTGCATGAAAGATTTAAATTTATGTAAACTTGTTTACCCTTTGTAACAGTAGCCCTAGTAACTACTCTCTCTCCTTTAGTTTTAATATGAAAACAAAACAAGTACAGATGCTATTATAAGGCTAGGAATGTTACAATGCATCACTCCAGAATATAAATTGTGCAGATGTAGGAATAAGAGTTGAGTGTGCATTAGTGTACGTAGTAAGTGGATACCACACTTCTATGGATAATCTTGGTTTTCCAGTCCTTTTATAAGTCTCAACCTGTTTAGCTTTTCAGGAAGAGCAATGTTCCGTATTACACTCATCTATTTTTGTATCAATGGCCTGTTAGAAGATTTTCAATTTAATACAATTTAATGCAATCGAAAGATGGGCAACTGCAAGTGTAACAACAATCAAGTATTAATGTAAAAAGTGTTCAATCTCATCTTTGCTGTTCACTGATTTTGCATATTGTAGAAAGAACTTGGTTGCAAAAGTCTACAACAGCTGAAAGCCTACTACATACTTTCTCTAGATGCATTAACAAACCAATGTGAGCATATACTTTCCAGCACAATGTGAAACAAATTAATTAAAATTGTGTATGAATTGCCACTGGTGAACTACAGTCATTGCAGGGGCCCTGTCCCTGCTGTCCCAAGGAGGGGAAGGGATGCCAGAGTCAGGACCACTGGTGTTCTGTGAGCATTGTGTTCAGATCTGCTTCCCATACTAATTTTAGCCCTGATGAGACAGAGCAATCATTTATATAGTATGCAGACTAGACCTTTCATAAAGCTACTCTGGGGTAAGCATCCATTTTCAAAGATGGTTAGCACTCAAGGAATAATTTCTTCTAGTAATACCTAGTGTTTTAGCAAAATTAATTATTTGGTGTTTTTGTATCTGGGAACCCTTCACCCCTTATAGGTTGTTCTCTGGTTCTCCGAAAAATCATAGAATAGTAGAGTTGGAAGGGGCCAATAAGGCCATTGGGTTCAAGCCCCTGCTATCGCAGGACACCAATTTACACCTTCCCACTCAGATGACTGACAGCAAGGAAACTTTCCCTGAGGAAGGGGAAGGAAGATGGGCTGTTCACTTATACTCAAGTCTCTGTCATGGAAATATCCCTCTCCCTCCAAACCAGGAAGTATATTTGTTTGCCTAGTCCTACAAACTTAGGTTGGTTTAAAACTGAGCATGGGCAGAGGGAGGGCTTTACTGTTGCTATGCAAATATTAAGAGTCTTTATGCCAAAATGGGAGAGTTTTAGAACCTGGTGATGGAGAAGTTAGATATAAACAGAAACCTGTTCAAGCAGAGGTACTCAATGGGATAGGATCATCTCTGGATATAAACTGGAAGAAAAGAGAAGGGTATACCAGAGGAGGTGTTGCTCTGTACATTAAGGAGGGCAAAGAGTCCAACAAACTGAAAGTGTGAAGACTGCTCCACAAAAGCACCATGGGTGAAAATTTCTGACTCTAAAACTAACTTAGTCATATGACTGTGCTATTGCCCTCCCGATCAGAATGCTCAGGGTGAT
The DNA here is from genome assembly GCF_004798865.1 of Varanus komodoensis. Lineage (NCBI taxonomy): Eukaryota > Metazoa > Chordata > Lepidosauria > Squamata > Varanidae > Varanus > Varanus komodoensis. Next base: position 35,044,436 of record NW_025336598.1, read on the forward strand.
CTTGAGATGGGGAATGAAATCAAGGAGGCCCCCAAGAAACACAATGATGTTATACTGGGTGATGTCAACTACCTACATACTGGTTAAGTGTATGTCCAGTTCTGACAGAAAGGTTAAATTTCTTGATGTCCTAAAATGACTGTGCCCTAGAACATGTGGCCATGGAATCAACTGGTGGGGAGGCAATCCTGCATTTAAGTCCTAGGTGAGGTTGGTTAGGACATGGTAGGACTTAGTGAAGCCAACAGGAAACCACAATAGAATCAGATTTAATATACAGTTTGGTGGAAGAATGCTAAAGGGTTCAAACATAGTTGCATTTGATTTCAGAAGAGGAAACTTCTCAAAAATGATGGAACTGGTAAAAAATAAGAAGAATAGGAGAATCAAGAAGTATAAAGCACTTGGAAAGTCCTCAACAAACACTATTGATACAGGCATACCGCATGTGAGGAAAAGTAGCACAAAGCCCAAGAAATCAACAGCATGGTCAATACATAGAGCCAGGGAAGCTATTAGGGGGAAAGAAAACTTCCTTCAAAAAATGGAAGTCTTGCCCAAATTGGGGGAGGTGGGGGGACAAGGGACAGAAGGGACTACAAGCTTGTGCAAGGGTCATGCAAGCAGACAATAAGAGAAGCAAGGGAATAGTTTAAGCAGTATATTGCTAACAACAAAGACAACAATAAATATTTAAATATATTAGAGAAATATATTAAAAGAAAGCAGCTAAAAAAGCAGTTGGACCATTGCATGATAATGGAATTAAAAGAGCACTAATGCAGGAAAGGGAGATTGTAGAGAAGCTGAATGAACTTTTTTCATTAGTCTTCACAAAAGAAGATGCAGAGTAGATATTTGTTCCTGAGAGTATGTATTCTTGAAAGAAGATGGAGGAAGTAAGGCAGACATCAGTGACAAAAGACAAAACCAAATCTCTCTGGCAAACTCCCCTATGGAAGGGGATTCTAAGCAGCTACTAGCCTTGCTGCCTATGTGCTGCCTCCTTTACCAGAGGTGGCATGCCTGCATGCACCAGTTGCTGAGGAGCTTGGACAGGTGGAGATCTTGCATCCATCCTGCTTGAAAGATCCTGTAGGCAGCTGGTTTGCCACTGTGTGAATGGAGTGCTGAACTGGATGGACCTTTCATCTGATCCAGCATGGTTTTTCTTATATTCTTATGTTTACAAAGACTAACATCTTAAAAATACATTATAAAGTATATACTTACAAACATATACAAATACAACACAGAGACATGCACACAGATATAACATCAGATATGATGTTGTTTGCAAAATGACATCTAGAAAGTCATGGATGACCATTGCCATTATTTCTTCAGGGTCATTGCACTTGTTCCAAGCAGGGCTGACTTGGTAGTGATAATGGACATGAAGCCTGTTAGCCTCAAAAGCGAGTTAAGCAAACTTAAATGCTTTTTATGTCTACCACCTTGCAGAGTTGCTGCATCTGTGATGTTTAAGACTATCAGGATCTTGCTACTGTGAGAGACCAAGGGAAAGCATGCTCCACATCTCACATGGGATCTATATAAGGCCGTAGTAGTTTCAACTTGTAAAGCAAGTTTCTGAAATATCTTGCACTTTCATGCCTTATGTTCCAGTGACCTGATTCTGTTTAGGACCTGCATAGCTTAAGGCTTCTGGGGATATCTTGGAAAGTGGATTATAAAGTCCCTACACTAGCCTGAGGAATTAGGGTGAAGTTCTAGAGCCCAATGAGTTTGCTCAGTGACAGAACTCTCAAATGCAAATCTGGAAAAATTTCAACAAACCAGACCACATGAAATGTGATCCTATTGCTTTTTCTTTATATTCCTGAACATCACAGACATGCAGATGTAACCCCCACTATAGTTCTTTAGTTCCTCCAGCTTGGTTTGGAGGACTTGAGTGAAGTTTGTGAGTTTGCTTATTTGGAATTTGCTTATTTGGAAAAGTTATTTCAGTCCATTGTTTGGCTGCCTCTCATCCTTGCCTTTGGTATTTTTTTCTGCTTTTGAGAAATGAAGTGTCATGCCTGTAACAATGGCATAGGTCCCTTGGGTCTGAGGATTAAAGCAATTTTGAGGGTAGAAATAATGCTGTGAGAAGTGAATCAAGAGATGAATTGAGATGCCATTTCTTTCCCTGATTCCAGGTTTTTAATGAGGGATGCTGAGTAATACAGTGCAGTGAAAAAAATTAAAGGACCGGTGGGCAGGAAAGTTAAAGGTTTAGGTATCTATTTTGCATCTTGGTTGCATACTAGGCACCCATTTCTGCTCTCTTACCACTCTCATGTCATAATTCTGCCCATTTCAAAGTAACATTTATATGTTTAGATATTGTGATATGTCAATTGTTATATTAATTTACATAATTTGACAGTTTCCAAGTGAGTACAAGAAAATATTTTAGCACCACACTAAACTGTTATGCTATACATTTCAATATGTTTAATAGTAACTTTCCATAAGATGTTAAGGGCATAAGGGCAGAATGAACAGTGATCTAATTTCTATAACTGCTTTAGGAGTCTAGCACACGTATAAAAATAGCTTTGGGTTTTCTCATTTCATTCTAATTCTGTTCAACATGTGTAGCCTGACTTAAAGTGTATATTTACTACTAATGTTGTTATCCCAATCACATTATGTAGACGTTCTGCCACCAAAATCATTAAAACTTTATACCAAGGAATATGTTTAGAGTGAGCCACTAAAAAGATACTTTAAAACTACTTATTGTTCCAGATCTAGATGAACATAATTACCACTGGCTTGTCTATACTGGATTTTGTCATATATACATCTTATCTGCCAACAGAAAAACACGCCCCAGTCCTCACTAAACGATAATGTTCCGAGAAGGAAAAAGAAATTAGATGACTGGAGTAAACCAAAGCAGGTGGAGGGAATTTCTGTCAGAAAGAATGGATGAATTACTTCTGCTGGATGTGCTCTAAATAATGCAGAACCCCTAGCAAAATAATGGGCTGGATTCAGTCTGGTGCTCAGCAGAATTCTGTTTTCACTAGAGCAAATCTGTGCCATAAAGAGCATTTTGCCAAGATTTTACTGATTTTTCCCTCTGCAGTTGCTCTGGAGAGCTGGGGAAGCTTCCAGATGAGTGTGGGAGGTGGTGCCCTGGGCTGCAGGGTAGCTCAGCAAAAACTGCCACCCTTGTTCCTCCAGCAGGATTTTCTGCTGGGTACCTGTTGAATGCAACAGGCTCTTCTAGACCTAACCCACTATTTTATCTTCACAGGGTTACCATGGTTGATGAAAAAAATTCCCCATGTGGTGAAATTTTTCCCCAATTTTCCATGGTATTTTGTATCCATTTACAAACTGATCTCAAGAGAGTAAGTGTCTGGGAGCAGAGAGCCTCTGTCCCTTCCTATATCAGTTCCTACTCTCTTCCTGACAGCAGTGGCAGGCACTTAAGAGACCCTTCCCACAGTGACCAAGAGTGCCTGACAGACTGTTGCTCTGGTGCACTGTAGGAAATGTGAAATGGTAGCTCACAGCAGGCCAGTGCAAGGGGAAAGGCAGAAGAAGCTTGTGAATCAGTGGGCCCTCTTGAGGCAGCTTTTTTCCTGAATTCAGTTTATCTAGCTGACTGAGCTATATTGAGAGAACCTGCATGGAGTTACACATCCCTATCCCAAGTCTACCCTCCGCATTTCACATGCAGCTAAACATGCTTTTGATGGTCAGAAAGAACAGAAAAGCAGAATATTAAATCAATCAATCAGGGTAAACATTTTTCCATTAAGTGCTAAACAAAACTGCTAGCTCAGTATAGCAACACCAGAAACAGCACGTGGTTCTCTGAAACAACAGGGATTCATTTCTTCTTTACCCCCATTGAGGTTGAAGGTGATGGTGGGGCTTTATTTTCCTTCAGTGACAAAAACTCATAATCACTGGTTATGTGGCACTGTGGCATTGCCATATCCACTACATGATACTCTCAAGAGGCAGCAAGAATCCCCAAAATGGATCTGAAGTAGCAGTAGATCTGGCCACTTGAAACAAAACTTTAAACTTTTAAAAACAACACTTTGAAACAACTGCTAAGAAGGAAGAATTTTCACAATCTTCAAAAGCCCCATTTTCATGCTGAAATCAAATTTAATGAAAATTTAGCCCAATGTTAATATGAATGACAAAAGATAATTTCCTGCATCCCTATGGGAGATGGCCTATGTGCATGTGTGTGGGGAAGGAAGCCAGATTCCCTGGCTATAGGGTTGCCATCAAAACAACATATGAATATTGAAAAGCCCAGCAAAGCAATATGTGATAATATAGTGATTTCAGCAAAATAATAGCAATTTCAGCAAAATAGCACTGATGCCTACAAACACGTCAATATGAAAAGCTTCAGTGAGTTTTGGCAATATATAATAATTCTGGGAAAATATCCTCTGTGCACACTGGAGTCAGGAGTCTACATAAAGAAAGGAATTCAGTGATGAAAGACTTGCTTTGCATACAGAAGGTCTCAGGTGCAATCCCTAGGGATCTGGGAAAGACTCCTGTCTGAAACCGTAGCTGTTACCAATTAACGTAAGCTATGCCCTACATTCCTAGGAACCAGTGCCATCTACTCTCATAGTGCTATCACAGTCCAATTTTAACCTGGCAATAGGTAGTAATCTGTTTTGGTTGTAGCGTGTAACTTTCTTACATGCTGCTTTTGTCCCGTCTGCTGTACTTCATGAATATCCAGGTAACTCAGGCCACAATGAAACTGCAGGAAACTAGCACTGGCCAGGCTGCAAGAGTTATGTTCTACTTTAGAACCACTGAGTAGATCCACTGCTCAGTAAAAAGGCTTGGAGGCCTTTGGAGTGTGAGCCAACTTCATGCACGTGTGCGTGCATGTCTCAGCACCTGTTGTGGTGGTGGTGGGGATACATGATTGTCTCTCATGGGCTTCTGCTTAGCATTAGCAGCCGCTCAGTATATATGACAGCTGAGAACCATGCTGACCCAATCAGTAATCCTCCCACCCCGCAACTGCTGCTTGCTCTGAAAATGCCATTTCAACAAATGCTACCTCCAGGGGAAATTAGCAGAGTCAGGAAAGAGATTCTAAGCATGGGAGAAAAGGTTAAAACTCTCCCCTATAGACTATAGTCCTGATTCCCTGGCAGCTTTTTTTTTTATAATAAAATAAACTACAGGAGAAATGATCATCTGTTTAATGTATTAGCAAGTTTAACCCTGAACTACCACAGATTTAGTTGATATGTAGGCTTTAGCTGGAATTCATCTCAACCAACTAACTATCTCAATACCTCTTTCAGATATTAGTTAAGGCCATCAAAACTGACTGAATAGGTCATAATGAAAGGTCATATCTATAGCTGTTATTGATCTATTGAAGGTGCCACGATCATTCATTCTCATCTATTTCAGTGACAATTCCATAAATGTGCTCTGCTGAAATGACTGGTTAGACCAAAAGTGATCAAATACTCTATGAAAGAATCCTCTTAGAGGATGTTAGCAACATACTGTCTCATCATTTGGAAACGTCACCTTTTTCTTTTCCTTGATGTGCCTCTTTCCCTCAGCCTGTGCTTTTTTCCCCACTGCAAGGAGGGCAGGGTTTTTTCTTTTTAATTTAATCATGGTACTTGGTGTCTGAAGAAATAGTGTTAGAATATTAGAAATTTGAAATTCTGTCCTCAAGAATTATTTGTTGCATTAAATTTGCAGACAGGTTGTGGCAACACCTGTGCGTACATGGTTTGATTTAGGTTTGCTGGAATGCTGTCCCTTTAGGGAATTCAGGAAGATTCTGAAAATCAGTGCTTAAAATGGCTTCACTAGATTAAACAAGGGAAATTTGCCTTATCCAACTTTCTACTTTTCACAATGGAATGACAAAAGGAAATAAGGAATCTTAGAAGCAGAGAATGAAGGTGGTATCCATCCTCTGTTCCTCATCATACAGCCTCTATCTGCAAAAGTTCCATTGAGTTATCATGGTTAATAACCCTAACAGCAGCAATTCTATGTGAATTTAGACCTGCTTTAAAGACATAGGTTAGCAACCATTATCACATCTTGCAGTACCATTCCTAATTAAACAAATATCCTGTCTATCCCTTCTCTATCATATTTTTGCCCAAAGCTTCAACATTTTGGCTTTTTGTAAAATGCTTTTTAGCTGCTTCCAAAACAAATTCAACCACTTTTGGCACTTTTTATAGTCTAGTCTCAATAGAGTTGTGAAATAATCAGAACTGTACACAATACATGTATCTTACATATTTTTCATGTTATAGTTCCATAAAGCTGAACATTATGGTGGTGTATGGAGCTGTTTCTCAATCTAACAATCAAAGCATTAAGCTACCTGTCTTAAGCTTCCAGGTGTCTTGTCATTTATACTCTGTGTTGGGGGAGTATAAACAAATAATTTATTGTTTGCAGGAACAACTGGACACTTTTGGTGTTCAGCCATTAAAGATACAATTTTTGAAGTGAAATGTACTTGTGGGGACCACCTACTTGACTGCAGCACTGGCATGGGAAAAGGCATTTTAATTAATTAAGGTGCCAGCTTAGGGAAAGCTGCTCTAAAATCTCATTTCTAAAATTCTGTGGGCATGACTCTCTATATACAACTCCAAGCACTCTTGGATGAAACTGATTATCTGGACCCATTTCAGTCTGGCTTCAGACCCGGGTACGGTACTGAATCTGCCTTGGTCGCCCTGTACGATGACCTGTGCAGGGGGAAGGACAGGGGGAGTGCGTCCCTGTTGGTTCTCCTGGACCTCTCAGCGGCTTTCGATACCATTGACCATGGTGTCCTTCTGGATAGGCTAGCAGGATTGGGGGTTGGAGGCACTGCTTTGCAGTGGTTCCGCTCCTATCTCAATGGCCGGTTCCAGAAGGTGGTGCTGGGGGACTATGGCTCTGCACCATGGCAGTTATGCCATGGAGTTCCGCAGGGGTCCATTTTGTCCCCTCTGCTGTTCAACATCTACATGAAACCGCTGGGAGAGGTCAGCAAGAGGTGTGGGCTGCGGAATCATCAGTACGCTGATGATACCCAGCTCTACCTCTCGTTTTCCACCAATCCAGGTGAGGCAGTGGCTGTGCTGAACCGGTGCCTGGCCAAGGTAATGGGCTGGATGAGGGCCAATAAACTGAAGCTCAATCCAGACAAGACGGAGGTCCTGTTGGTTGGCAGATCGGGCTTCGGAGAGGGTGAATTGAACCTAGTCCTGAATGGGGTTCCATTCCTTCTTAGGGACAAGGGAGTGCTCCTTGACCTGGAGCTTTCACTGGAAGCTCAGGTGACAGCAGTGGCGAGGAGCGCTTTCCTTCAGCTTCGGCTGATTCATCAGCTGCGTCCCTACCTGGAGTATGACTGTCTGGTGACAGTGACACATGCGCTGGTGACTTCCCGCCTTGACTTCTGCAACGCGCTCTACATGGGGCTACCCTTGAAGATGGTCCGGATACTTCAACTGGTTCAAAATAAAGCTGCCAGGCTGCTGACGGGGACTGGGCATTATGTTCACATGACTCCAGTTCTCCGTCAGCTTCACTGGCTTCCCATTGAAGTCCGGGCCCAATTCAAGGTGTTGGTGATGACCTATAAAGCCCTAAACGGCTTGGGGCCTGGTTACCTGAAGGAGCGCTTACATCCATATATGCCCGCCCGCCCCTTGAGATCTGCGGGAGAGGCCCTTCTCCGGGAACCCTCCGTGAAAGAAATCAGGAGGGTGGGTACTCGGAGGAGGGATTTCTCTGCGGTGACGCCTAATCTATGGAATGCGCTCCCCAGAGAGGTCCGCCTGGCGCCGTCGTTATTTTTCAGCGCCAGGCGAAGACCTTTTTATTTAAGCGTCATTTTAATTGTTAATATTATTGGATTTTATCTGGCCAGGGCGACTGATTTTATATTGTTATTTTTTATATTTTAACTTAATGTTTGCATCTTACAAACATTTTAACTTAATGTTATAACTTAATGTTTGTATTTTAATTTAATGTTGTGAGCCGCCCCGAGGCTTCGGCGAATGGGGCGGCATAAAAATGTTTTAATAAATAAATAAATAAATAAACTGCTGACCAGAAAGGAATATATTCAGTAATCTACCATAATATGCTTTTTCAGATGAGAATGTAGAAACCTTGTTTAGTCATTTTGTGGGTATATCTCCCATGAAATATGATGTTTAACTTTTTACTGTATCGGGAATACATGGATTTTACTGCAAGGGAGAAGTTCAACCAGGCCCAACATCAGTACCTGGTATCATAGTGCAGCTCCTGGGCCCCCACTGCCCCAGTAGGTCCACAAGTGCTGACTCTTGCTAAGCCCCCAGAGCAGATGATGTTTGAGAGCCAGAATTTTAATTTCCCTCAGTGCTTCAGACATTCTATCAGGCACTCTAGGGCACAGTCAGGAATTAAATGGACTCTTTCCACTACCACTGGAGTGCTGCTACTGATATCGCCATTGCCTGGTGAGCATAAAAGAACCCAACTGTGTAAGAACAGACCCACCAAGGTCACTCTGCCCAGGGCTCCCATTCTGCCCTTCACTTCTCACTTTGCACATTATACAGAAAGCACAACAACAAGAGGAGGGGGAGGAGGGAGCAGCAGCAGCAGCTCCTCAAAACTACATGTGTTCTTACTTCTCTTTCTGGGGGAGAGTTACCAATCTTCTTCATGTGGTAAAACTTTCTCTGACATGGAATGCCAGTTAGCCTCTTTATATTTAGATTAATGGGTTCCTATCAAACTTTTGAAAATACCAGCTTCTTAAAAAATAAAGGCAGAAAGCTCCAAATGATGTTTTTAACCTGAATAACTGTATTTTTTACAATCTCTGAAACTGAACACACACACACAGGCACAGAAAAATAAGGAAATACTAATAAAAAAAACCCTACATGTAAGATTTTTCAAGTCTCATTAAGTTCATAAATCAATTCTTCCCTCCGCCATGGTAGCTCAGTTTTTTTTCTGTGCAGAGTTAACTATTTCTGAAAAAGAATGTTGTATACTTGTAATATGTCTTCTAAATGAAATGTGGCATCTGTAGAATAGCTTAATTACATGCACTGAAAAAACTTCAAATTAGCTGAGGCCTTTAATCTCATTTTATCTTTCAAGCATAGCCACTGGTGCTAAACAAATTACCACAGATCAGGTACATATCAAATTTAGAAAAAGAGGTAGTTTTTGAAGATTCCAGGTACCCATAAGGAATGGTGGGTGGAGGGGGAATGCTCCCAGCACATACGAAGGCCATTCTTCTTCCTTGTGTCATTTGCCTCAAGCTCTGATACCCTAACACTGGCTGGGTTCACACAACATATTTGTACATGCACAAATAGGAAGCCCTGTGGAAATGCCAATGATACACTGTGATTAAAATTTCTCTTTGCCTGACAGAGGATGAAGTGCAGCAGAGGTTCTCTGCCTTCTCCTCCCATTCTCTGTGTTCCTGCAGTATCCAAGATGTCCCATGAGCAATGGAAGCAGTTTGATTTTTAGAAGAGGAATCTCTGTATTATCCACACTTGGGCAAAAGAAGATAGTTCAGGGCCACATGACCCCCCCCCCCACCAAATTCTGCAGCAAAGTTTACTTCTAAAACTTGGGCCTTTAAAAAAAGAAATTCTGATAAAGCCATTAAGCAGTGGGCCATAAAGCTGAAGTTAGGCATGTAAACTCTGTATTTTGCATAGATAAAGAGTACATACTACATTGCAACTTTGTAGCCTACTGCTAACTATTGTTAACTATTTTTAAGTGGGTGGGTGTGCACCCTTTGCAGCAGAATACTGAAGTGTTTTTTTAATATTCATATGACCCCAGGTGGGGATAACACGGAGGCACAAGGATGCCCCCAAAAAGAAAGTGTAAAAATGTTTAATATGGCACTTCCTCAATTCTCCCGTATTTAAATAGGATTACAAGTGGGGGGTTTGCGGGGAGGGGGGTTCTGAGAAGACTCAGCGTCCTGCCAGTTTTGTGATTTACTCTGAGTGGATAGCAGGAACCATGAGAAATCCTGGCTACTGGGTATGACATATTGTGCTGTATGAACCCAGTAACTGCCATCTCTTCGCTTTTCTGGATTTCCTTTCCTAGCGACAGAGAACTTAGAAGGTAGTAGGTGCATGCGCAAATAAGAACAAAGGGGGAAATGAGAGAAGGAACAGGTCGTATATGCAGTGTGTAGGGGTGTGTGCTGGGGAGGAGGGCCACTGCTGAATTCAATCACAGTAGCTGTCCTAGGAAGGGATAACTGACATTCATTGGAGAGTGATGAAAAGTGCACATGTGAGAAAATACACATTTTAAGACTTCAGGTAAGATCATTCATTTCCAACAATGAGGGTGAGGGAGAGGCATACAGCTGTGACTCACAAGACCTAGCCAGAATGCTGGTGGAAAAAGACAACCAGCCAAAAGTGGACATCAACATTTCTTTGCTTTACGTCACTTAATATTTTTCACTTTTTGTGCAGATGGACTGATGTCACTTCCACATAAGGAGGCAGTATACAAGTGACATATCAATTTTAGAAGAAATTCGATATCACTTTTCTATCTTATATCCCTCTAAAGAGCCTCCAGGCCAGGTCTCTAAGCTTAGCAAACCTGAACCTGCAGAAAACCTGCCTACGAGAAGCATCGAGAATAAGCATCTACACTCTGGTGCATTTGGGATGCAATAGTATGCATATTTACACAGAAAAAAGTACAACTTCCAGCATTCCCCAGTCAGCAATTCTGCATGGGAATGCAGGGAGTTGCAAGACTTTTTTTGTCTAAGCATACACAGGATTGTACCCTTATTGACTGATCCAGAAGATGCAGTTTCGGTCAATCACAGGCGTGACCAGCCAATGAAGTACTGAATTGTATGCTATATTATTAGTATTGGGTTATTCATAGAACAGTTTTCCCAAAAGGGTTTTTATCACCTAGAAATCAGAGTATCTCCTAAGACCCCTATTTACCCTCTGCTCCATTCCTACGTACTTGTGCTAGATAGCAAAAAAAGAATAGCACTGCCATTATTGAGATTTTGCAGTGTTTTTAATATGAACTGGAAATACAGTACTATCTATTCTGTAATGTGAAAATGTTCAGTTTAAAAATAAATAAAAATAAACCTGAGAAGCTCTGTTCTAAACTCATCAACACCTACTCTCCAGATGGGTGCTATTAACTGTAAGAAGCATGACCTTCTATTAAATATTTTGATATAATTTGTAGTGGTTATACCACAAAAACTGTTCTGAAAAATTAAAACTGTCCTCTTAATTTCAGACAAATTACCACATTGGTCCTGAAAGGCCCTCAGAATCATGTGGCTAGAGCACTTTATTAACTTATTTGCTGTTGGTGTAGAGCAGTAATTTTCAACATCTGTAGACAGAGGATTCCTTCAACCTTCATTCTGAAAAGGCAGGTCACTTATCTGCAACTGTCATTCTTTGAATGACCATCTGTGCATTCACACATGAGCTTTGAGCCTAAGCAGAGCCTGCTGTTGGGAAGCTTCTATAGCTAAGCACTCTACTGGGTAGGAGGCCTTTCCCTTCCTGTTCCAGGAGACTGTGGTAGAGGCTCCCACCCATCCCCTCAGTACTGTGGAGACCAACATGGGTCCCAGGACTGAGGGATGGGTGTACACTGACCTTGTCCAACCCCTACAGACTTCTTGCAGGGCTGTGGATGTGGCCAGTGCTCACAGTTTGGCAGAGCTGTGAGCTGAAGGCCAGTCATCTTATATGTCAGGGAGATGGTGCTCATGACCCAGTTTGCCAGTTGTTGAATGGAGAGTTTATTTATTCTACCATAACAAAGAGTCTTGTCAAACAGCAGAATGATTCTGTACTGGAACAATAGAAAGCAAGGGCCCTTCAGCTGTCTAGCAAGTGGAGGGTAGATTCAATCTGGCTAGTAGAAGCAGCAAAGAAGGCTAGCTGGACGATGTCCTGGTTGAGGTGGAAGGCTGACATTATCTTGGGGAGAAAGGTTGGATTTGGGCAGAGCATGGCCTTGTCTCTGTGGAAGGTGAGGTATAGGGAGTCTATCCAGAGGGCGCACAGCTCACTGGTGTGTCTGGCCAACCTAACAGCCACTAGGAAGGCAACCCTCCATTAAAGGAAGCAGAGGCTGATCATGGCCAGTGGCCTGAAAGGCTTTTTGGTGAGGGCCTGTAGCATGAATGAGAGGCTTCATGTTGGCATGAATGGCTGGATGGTGAGGGTGAGGTTCTGGAGATCCTGCAGGAAGAAGTGGGATGAGAGACATGTTGAACACTGATGCTACTTCAATTGGTGGATGGATGGAAGAGATGGATGCCAGGTATACCTTGATGGAAGAAGCTTTCAGTTTTTGAAAGAACATCGGCAGGAAAGCGAGGATGTGCTTGATAGTGGGACGTTGTGGAACTAGGTTCTCTTGGCATGTGAAGATGGTGAAGGCAATCCATTTTGCCAGGTTTGACCTCCTCGTGGATGGTTTGAGTGCCATGTCAAGGCTGGACCTGACTTCCTGGGGCACTGTCCTTGCCATGGGCTCTATCACATGATTCACCATGACATCAGGTGTAGGGTCCCAATGTTGGATGGATGACTTGGCCCCAGTCTTGCAAGATCAAGACCTGGGTGTACAAGAGTCAGAGGAAGTTCCTGTGGCAGAACTAGAGCAGTTGGCCAAACCATGGGTGCCACCATTGGGTGATGAGAATGCAGTCTGTGCTGTCTTTCCTGATCTGTGTGAGCACCCCTGTGATCAGGGGTTAGGGAGAGGGAAATCTGGAACCACTGAAAGAGCCTCTCCTGAGAGCTGGTCCCTTGTCCTACCCTTGTTCCTCCTGGGGGCAGAAATTCAGGCATGGCATGTTGTCAGCCATGGCAAATAGAACTACTGAAGGTGTGCCTATGTGTCACAGAGATTGTGGGAAGTAGCTGTGTTCGACTGCCACCTGTGCATGCCTGAGGGCATCTACCAGGGCGCTGCTCTTGCCTACCACATGGATGGCCATGATGGTTATGTCCCTGTCAATACACCAATCCCAGATTCATCAGTGGGATGGAATGAGTTCCTCCCTGTTTGTTGATGTTGTTTGTTGCTATTTGGACATGCTATCTGTGCAAAGAGGATTGGAAGGAGATCAGGACCTGAAGAGCCTTTTTCGAGATTTGGGTTTCAGACAGTGGGTCAGGTGACTCCAGATCCGCTTTGTGAAGGCCTGTCAACATCAACAGGCTTCCACAATATGCCCCTTGTGCAGGCAGAGGAGGCAGAGGGAGTGGCCACTGAACGGAGGGAGTTTGCAGCGAGCGCAGGTCACCAACACAGTAGATGGAAAGGCAGGAGAGAACAAGGGCAAGGGCAACTTGGTGAGGATGCAAGGAGCGGAGACAGAAAGTAGGTAGAAAGTTATATTTTTAATTTTGTTTTGTAGCTAAGGAGCGAGTGAGTTCACAAAAGAGGAAGAAAGGAACATGGAAGAAAGTTAGGAAGAATGAAGGAAAAAATGAATACTAGATACTGAAGTGAGGAGAGAAGCACTTCCCAATCCAGGCATTGTGATGGTCGAAAAGGAACTGGGGTGGCCGCCTCTCTCTCACTCACTGGAACAGGAGGGGGAAGGGCTCCCTCTAATCGAATACTTCATTGTAGAAGCTTCATTGACAACAGGCTCTGTGTAGGCACAAAGCCCATCTTTGTGATGCCCATATGTGTGATGCACAGCGATCACAAAGAAGAACTGCTTCTTTCTTTTTGTCTTTTAATGCTTTGGACACAATTAACTTCTGGGTTCTGATCTGCCATTGGAAGATGAATACTGTGGAGTAAACTTGGCTGGGCAGCATGTTACATGCCTTTCCTTGAAATTCAGACTTATTTTGTAGTCTAATAGCTGCCCCTTTCTTCCTCTGCCACATAAAGCACACAGATGGAAAATATAGCTTATGTAATTCATATAAAAATGTAATAATGCAACAGCCACTTAATGAAGATAAAATAAATGGGATATGTGTGCTAAAATACATTTAGATAGATTATAACAGCTAGCTTGGGGGTTGGGATGATGGCAGGAAAAGGACATATAATAAAGAACACCTCATTAAGTTTTAGCAAATGAACAACACTTCTTAGCCAAACATGTACTTTTTAACACCAAAGACACAAGCAATTACTTCTAAAATCTACAGAAATATTTTAATAGATCTTCTTTAAAAAGAAAATATCCAAAGGGTGTATAGGCACCATTCTTCAAAAATACCTTAGTAATCACTTACATGGTATCTAGTTTACTCAATGGATAGGAAATTATGTTTATTATTCCTGCAGAATAAGAACATAAATTGATATAATTCCCTCTATTTGCAATGCTCAGGAGGAAGTGTCATTGTTATGTAGCCAAAATAGGGAGGTTATCAGCAGGTTTACATAAGTGCACCTGCTCCACCAAAAAAAATCCCTTTAAAACTACTGCGGAAGAGGAAGGACGCAAATACAGTTCATTAACGATGAAGTATGCTCAGTAATCATGAAGCACTGACTCACTCCAAACAGAAAAGCAGGTAAGAGGGATGGAATCGCCTGTCCTGGAAGCGGTAGGTAAACCCCAATGAATGATTCAATAGGCCAGTGACTGGCAAGCGAGGCTAGGTAAGAGAGAAGGTAAGGAGTGCAGAAAGGATAAGGAAAAAAATAGTAGGCGAACACAGTTATAGCTGTCTCTTTTTCTCTGTTGCCTATTGCTACATTTTATAAGAACATAACATAAAACCGTAAGAAAAGTCATGCTGTATGAAACCAATGGTTCATCCAGTCCAGCACTCCGCTCACACAATACCAAGGCACCAGCCCACAGGATACCTCAAGCAGGAGGGGTATAAGAGTTCCACCTGCCCAAGCTCATTAGCAACTGTTGAACTTCTCTCCTCCTTGTTCGTCCATCAAGAGCACTATTGAAAGATGGAAAAAAGAGACAAAAGACTGGCTTCAGATGATACAACAACCCACCCTGGATTGTAATTATACACAAGTTATGTGTGAATAAGGGACTGCTCCACCAAGACTGCTTTTCTGGGGGGGCGGGCGCTGTCACTCATGGTGGCTTGCTGTGTCATCCAAGACTGGACAACGTGACTTCCCCAGTGTGTGTGCCCCAACAGCCAGTGAACCACCCAGTGAAAGTGGCAAAAATCCTTTACTACTTTTCCCACATCCTTTGCTTTTGCTGGGTGACTGCCATTGCCAGCCACTCACAAAGTGACAAATCAACAACTGTGGATGGCTAGCAAAAGCTGCTGCCTCTCCCTGCCCTGAGTGTTCGCTGATTTTAGTTTGCAATTACATTTTACCCCTTTAAACCAGGTTTTTTTTCTTATTCTTTTTTGAGTGGGGGAAGATTGTGAAAGCTAGCTAAAGAGCCCACATTCACCATTAGAGCTGGGATGAGTTGACCCTGCGAAGTGCCCTGTGGCACCCTGGAAGGACATGTGGTTACCTGATACTTTTAACTGATTTTTTGCACCTGTGAAAGGGTGTATTCCCCCCCCCCCCGAGTTGTCCCTATGCAAACAGGACTCATTCCTGAAGTATGATGGGATCAACCTAAGTCTCACCTGGACAGTATCTAGGTGTGTACCTCCTGCTCATGTGCACATTCCAATCCATGCAGAAGGGCTGGAAATCCCTCCCCACTCCTCCCTTTCAATGACTGCATTGTGAAGGTGAAAGCAAAGGAGCTTTGCCAAGAAGAGCCTGTTTTTTGCAGGCAGCATCCCCTTCTCAGCAGGTTCTATCTCTTTTACAGTTTTGTTCCTTTGTTCAGTATCAGGAGCAATTGTTCCCCTTTGTTCCCAGCCTCTCTGAGCTCAGGAAAGGGTCAAACTGCAATGGGGACAACTCAGGAAAAAGATTTCTGAGCCTATTCATGGATGCAAAAATGTGGTGAAGAGCAAGCACAAGCAGCTCCTCCAAAGTGCCATAAAGGACACCTTGAAGAGGTAGCTCATGCCTGTTCCTTCAGGGGTAAAGAAAGCTGGCTCTTGCAACTTGCGGGGGTGGGTGGGGGAGTTAATTGGAAAGTCCCAGTGAGCCAAATGAGGATACTCATTCCTCCCTGCAGTGTCCCCTCCTGGAGGCAGAAGAGGGGAGTATCTAATTCTCTGCTGGCTTATTATGAGCACTAACACACGTCTATGGATTGTTGTGATGTCCAAAGAGGACAATGAGATATAAATAATACTGAGAACCCCAACTGTCTTGATAGACCATTTCCAGTTTATTTCAGGAAGACAGATGTGAAAACTGCTCATAGAAATCAATGAAAAAATCCAGTCTTGATGTATCTGGAACTAGTTGCCAGTATAACAAGCCCACCAAAAGGTAGCAGCTTCAAGAAGTAGCAGCAAAGAGAAACCTTCCTGCTTGAACTCCAGAGCAAATAAAGTTAATTGTACTCATGCTGCAGGCTTGGAGGTAATGGTATATGGGGAGAATGGATTATGGCAGCTCCGCAGTATGATTCACATTGAATGTTGCAAGTCAGGATCTCATTTTTTTTTATTTTTAATGATAACCATGCAGATGTTATCTAGAGGTATTAAGACTCCTATTGTAGGTTGGACTGAAGCTGAGAGAGTAGCTTGCAACCATTCTGCAGGCTTATGCATTGTTTTTGTGCCCATGCTATAGGTTGGGCTGAGAGAATAATTTATAACATTGCAGTGTAATTTGCTATTATATCTTCTTGCAAGTTAGGAAAAGGTGAAGAGAATGGCTTTCAACAGGTCTACAATGTAGCTGGTGTTAATACTGGAGATCAGAGGGGAGGCTGAAGTGCCTCTTGATTCCTAGTTTAAAATTGCCCATGCTTTTTAACTTAAATTGCCCTCTGATCTCCTTTCCAGCACTAAATCAAAAGCAGAAGCATTATAGCTCATTGATTCGCATGCAGACTGGTTGAATTTTTAAATGTTCAAAAACTAAAAGGCAACAACTGCACACAGAGTTGGAAACCTATCTTTGATGTTAATTTTTGTTTTTCTCGGCTCCAGAAATAAGGTTAGGCAACACTCTTACACCAGAGATATACTGCAACATTTTGTTGCACGGACTTAGCTGCTTTTCACTGTTTTGCCAGGAGTTGCTAACAACATAATGAATAAAATGATCCCACTGTCTGCTACTAGAGGGAGTATATAGCTGTCAGGACTAACAGTCAATGACAGCCTTCTCCTCCATGAATCTGTCTAATCCCCTTTAGAAGCTGTCTAAATTGCTGTCCAATGCTACATCTTATGGAAGCTGTTGTTGTGTTTGGACCTTTTATTAGATTGTACCATATTAAAAGGTTTAGAAAAAGGTAGGGGATATAAGCGATCTATTTCTACCCACTTCTGTTATTAAACGAAAGTCTGTTGTGCTGACAGTACTTTTCTATGCCTTCAAGGTTTACCCAGAAACCCCAGACTTTGTACTTACAGCTACCTATGGGTCAGGAGACTTTTATGTCTTTCAGGACTATTGATTGCCTAGCAGAGCATCTGAATGTGGTGTTCCCAAAACAGTTACTTGTTTGTTATTAATACTGAAATATTTGCATAGATGAGAATCCCTATTTCTGCTTTCCCTCAACCTTCCACCCATTAACCTCCACCTTCTTCCATGGAATCAAAATATAAGATCTAATTTATCAGAAATATGCATCAAAACAACTCTGAACTACAGTCAAAATCCACACAAGCAACATCTGCTGATCCAAAGTGCATTCAGGTAATGCACAGTTCCTGAGAATTCACCCTAAACATTTATGCAGTTCCTGCTGAAACTTCAGGAGTATATAACATGCTATTCATAGATTTGTTGAAGAAGAAAATCTGGGGATGGAACACTGTCTACCTCCCAATAATGCACTAAAGCATGCAATTCAGCAGGACAAAAATAGTCAAGTTGATGGTGCACCTAGACCCAACACACCAAAGAATAGTGGCACTCTGTGCCATTCCTTCAAGCTTTCAGTTAACATGCATGATGGCAGCTTTCTTCCTACTATGGCCCCACAGAGCTTTTACTGCTCAGATAAAATGCTACTGCCAATGCATATGTAGACTGTTGGGGCATTCAGTTATAGAAACTTTTTAAATACTCAGTTTATTGAGTGTGATATTTCCCTGACCTATTAGATAAGTTCTATACTTCACCAGTAAAACAGAACATCACGTTTATTTATATTGTGTACCAGGAATGGTCTGTAACAAATAACAAAGAAATAAACCACCCTAATATTTCAAAGCTATACAGCTGAAAACTGAAATCTCCATCATAAGGCCACAGTATTAGATTGTTGCAGCCAGCTGAACACTGCACTTTAGTAAGAATGCTGGGTGAATTACCTAAAGCGTAAATGCTCTACAGGAGATTTAGATATACATTTTTAATTCCAGCTGGTGGGGACCATTACAATTTGGATTTTTACATCCCAGAGGAAATTGACTTGTGGCATAAAATGTTTGTGAACAGAATGGCAATGAGTAGAAGTAATTAAAAATGGCTGCTTCTAGAGCTCTGCTTCAGTGAACTGTTCCAAATAAACTGCACTTTTGGAGAGATACTTCTTCAGCATTCACTGGCTGGAACTGGCTGACTATTTACTGTACACTTACTTATTTTCTGTTTTAAAGTAAGCACAATTAGAGGCTTCAAAAAACCAAGGCTTTGTAAATCCATTTGTAAGCAACATATTTGGTATATTTAAAATGAAGACAACTCTTTCCCAATATTAGTTAAGAACATCTTACTAAGACATAAATGGGTTTAGTACCTAGCCTGTGTGTATGAATCCAGCCTTCCAATAAAATTTGGGAAGTTTATGGGGAGACCCAGCCTTGAATTCAGAAAAAATGAATAGTTTGTAATTGTAGCTTTTCATGTAATCATCTTACTCACTATTTATTTATTTATTTATTTATTTATGGATTTATATCCTGCCTTTTTCCTACAAAGGGCTCAAGGCAGCTTACATCATTCTCCTCCTCCATCCTATGCCCGCAACAACAACCCTGTGAGGTAGGTTGGGCTGAGAGACTGTGACTGGCTCCATGGCTGAGTGGGGACTAGAACCCAGTTCGTCTGAGTCCCAGTCCCATGATCTTAACCACTACACCACACTGGCTCTTGCCAGTGTACAGATCATCATTTGAAACATTCTAGAGCTGCGCTATTTTTGGTGGGAATTCTCCTTTGCACCAAAGAGTAGCCCTATCATTCCCACTCATTCCCTAGTCTGCCACAACAGTAGGACCAAAGATCAGCAGGGAATCCAAAGTGAGGAGGAGGGGGAGTTGTGTTGGTACACAGATGAGCACTCCTCTTTGTGACTCATATAATTTAGCGCAGGAGTGGGGTTATCAGACCAAGAAAGGGGAGAGGGTCACCTGGCGAAAAGCTGCACCTGTCTTTCCCCTAGTGTCAAGTCTATATATAGTGCCAGAGGAACATGGCTTGTCAAACCTAACAAAAGTTGGGAATAAGAAAATCCTTTTTAAAAAGAAACAGGAATCACCACAACTTGAGTGGAATGGCTACATACTCCTGTGGATGGACAGAGATGAACAAGCTAGCAACAAGCTGGTGGCTCAATTCCACTTCATAAACCTCCACAATGACACAAGCTGTCTGTGGCACAGCCTGTTGTGGCAGACAAAGAATCAGGCAGATCTGCAAAAAACTACAGTTCCGCTGTTATAAAAGCCCAAACCATGATGAATTCAGAGGAGGGCATCCCCGACTCTGGGGCCCAATGTAGCTTTCAGAAGATTAAACACCCTCCATGGGCTTCACCCTGTGAGAGCAGGTGGTACAAGGAAGAATCCTCATGCTTTTTCTGCTTACAGCTCTGAAAGAAGCCGGGGATTCTCTTTGCCACTTTCAACACCAGTCACATTCCAATTAGAACGTGAGCTGTACAGGAATCAGGCAGGCTTTGCGAAAGTTAGTTTCTACAAGTCCCAATTAGGGAGCAACCTGCACAGGAAGTAGTTGTCCCAACTTAGTTGGGGCTTGCTCTTTCTTTCCACACCCCTTGCACCCCTTCCACACCCACACCCCTTCAGAAGCCAACTTCTGAAAGCCCCAGTCAATTTGGGCTCCTTCTGCATCACTTAAGTCTTTTTTTTTTTAAGGGTCATCTCCGAGTGACGTTGGAATGGCCTGCTTAGATTGCAGCTTCTGAGGCTCATCCAAAGCATGTGCTGCAGTTGAAGGTGCTTTGGACTCATACAGAACTACCACACTCGTATACTGACATAGAAGGCAAACATCCTGGACTGAAGCTAAGAAGCCACTTGACAAAAGGCTCTAACTTGGACAGAGTGGGCCCAGACAGGTAGAACTCTGATGTTATTGAGGATATTGAAAGGGCCAGACTCAAGCAAACTATGAGGAAGTAGTATGGAAAGGTCAATTTTGAGTTGCTGTATTGGCAGGCTTCAAAGCTTGCTCCCTCAGGATTGCTCTTAAATGAGATGACCTTTTTCTCCCAGCCTGCTTCACAAAGCCTTAACAGTGAGAGCAGGAATTGGCCAAATAGCCTTCTCTCAGGTAAACACTGGGACTGGTTGTCTGTATGGGAAAGCTTCCCTGTACTACCTGTAAACTTCCTGAACAGCATCTTCAAGAGTATAATCTTCTAGGCACATCATAACAAAACATTCACTGGGAAAATTAAATAACAAATGGAAAAATCAGACTGAATACAACAAAGGAAAAATCACAAAGAAAAAAGTAAAAAAGTTCAGCAAGCTCCAAAGAGCAATTTAAAGAGCTATAAAATATTTTAACAATGCTATGGCGGACAAAAAGGAACAGAGAAAAGGCAGCAAAGCTATACCACTGAGTAAGTGTAGCATGTGTGTGTGGAACTGTTTCGCCCCAGAATGCTCTGTACAATATTCTGTGCAGGTACAAACCAATTTGTGTAAACACAAGGAGACCAAGGGGCAGGGTAAACACTTCATTAGAACTTGCTCCACCTATATTATTTCAAACTCTTTATAATGTGCAAACGATCAGTCACTTCCTGTTGTATTCAGCAGATGTGGTGATGGCTACTGGCTCAGAAAGCTTCAGAAGATTAGGTAAGTTTGTGTAGATGAGTATAAGTTACAAGAACTATAAATGGAACTTTTATGTTGAATGGCCTTCCAAAAGTAGTTCACCTGGCACCATCTTTACAATCTTTTCAGCACCAGGTGAAAACAATTCTCTTCTCCATACATTTTAATAACTGATTTTATTTATACCTTTAATACATTTTAACTTATTGATATCTGTCCTCAGCTGCGTAATTCTGTTTTATTGTAGGTTGTTTTTATAATTGTTATTTTATGAAATACTGTTATTTTATGTAATCCTCTTGGAGAGCCCTCAGTTGGATAAATAAATAAATAATGAATACTGGTTAAAGGAGAATGGTTGGGCTTCCTAGCTAGCATTTGGTTCCCACTACTGCAGGAGGAATGGGAGACAAAATTACTTTCATTGCTCTTCCTGCTCTCAAGAATAAAAAGTTAAGCAAGCATGCTTTAATTTTACCTTTGAATATTTCAGGTCAAATACTTCTCTGTATTTGGACAAAAGATAACTTGGGATACTTTTAGCGTTGTTGTTTATTAAATACAAGTAAAATGAACATACTAAGTTAGTTTACTCTTTAGCAAGCTCTCCTCAACCAGCACAACAAATAGTCAAGAATGCTGGAAATTTAGGTTCAGAGTAGATGGAGGGCACCTGTTAGTGAAAGGCAGCTCTAGTGCATCAGAAAATGTTCTAGTTCAAACTGAAACATTTCCAACACAAGTGTCCCTATGCTATTAATTTAATTAATTTGGGGGAGCAAAAATATCTGTGTGGTTACAAAATGAGGATGATGCAGGAAAAGTAGGCATTGGTTCACAAGTGACAGTTGATCAACATGCTTATAGTCTCTATTCCATTCATTGCAACCCTCTGCCAATTCCTCTGAAACTCATAGAGGGATTTGAGGGGGACTTTCTCACTTGTGTAGAGGTTCAAGGAAGACAACAATTCTGCTCTGCTTTCATTTCCTCCATAACCCCCTGCTGAGTGAGAGGCAGGGGAAGATATTGTCAGGGTCTGGGGCCAGGATATGGGTGGCTAGAGACAAGATAAGACATGGCACTACATCCAGAGGTTCCAAGGCAACAGAACTTCAAGAGAGACAGGCTCCAAAATGTAAGATTTAAGAGAAAGTCCAGATCATTGTCAGGGTACAGGCTGAGGTCAGGAACTGGAAGAATGCATGAGGGCAGAACAAGAACATGGTCAGGAACGACCCAAGGGTTAAGAATCAGGGGAACAAACAGGTGCAAGTACCTTGGACAGGACAACAGGGCAGGAGATTCAGTAAGGCAGGATACATGGCATGGTAGGGGACATGGCACAGCAGGATATACGACAAGATGCAGGAGACAACAGGAACCGGATGCAGCAAGTGTCACACAAGATGAATAGCTGAACCACAGCTAGCAGACAAACTTGTGTTGCTGAAGCAATACAACAAGGTAGGATACACAGCAAGGTGGGATACAAATGGCAAGGCAAGGCAAGAAGCAGGAAAGGTCAAGCGGGATGCAGCACAGCTGTGCTGCTGTGGCAACATGGCAAAGCAGGTGACAGGAGCAGCACTAGAGCTAACAGCATTGCTGAGGCCAGTTCTGGAGGAAAGAGCTTGCACTTACATAGCTTTCCCCACAGTATTCCCACCTGGCACTTGCAAATATGGTGGTGGTTGCTTTGGTTTTGGCCACCAGAGCAGCCCAGATTCGGACTGATATGAGTTGTTGATTGTCCTTGCAAATGAGTCAGCTGCTGTTGACACGCCAGATCCTGGGCACTTGCTGAATTGCCAGAATATGTGAGTGATGCAGGTATGAGAAAAAGGCTGTCAGTATCCCTTGTGGAGAGCATACGAAACACCACAAGTTATAACCAAGTTTTAGCATGTTATCTAGCTCTACGATCACATTTACTCAGACATGCATTTAATAATACAAATAAAAATCTAACAATAATTCAGTAGGATTATTGCTGATGGTGACCAAGAATAGTAAGATAGCCAAGCCCTTGGATACAGCTATTGCTTCTTTGCCAGCACTTCTTTAACTCAGTGGCAGAGAATTAGAGGCTTGAGTGACTGCAACAAAGGTATGAGGCAAATGATTGAGCCTTAAGATTAGCCTTTTCAGAAGCAATGTTTTAAGTCTAGTTTGTGAACAACAATGGATTCATCTGTTCTTCACTGAACTTAAATATGCTTTTTAAAACCTGTGTAAACTACATAGATGCAAACACTGTTTGTGTAACAGTAGCATAAAATGCCGTTTAGAATGTCTATTCACACTCAGAAAACCAATTGTTACTATCATTTGATATTTTAAAAAAATACCAGACAATGCAAAACTGAAATATGCAACACCATTACACTGAATATATCTTTGATCACAAATAACTTAAACATGGACTTCATTGAAGTAATACAAGTATTTCTGCACCGAACAGCTAAATCTCTAAGCACTGAGTAACACTGGCAGCTCTGTAGGAGGTAGACTAAACTCAACCACTGCAACTGTATGGACACTTACATACAAAGACATGTTTCTACATATCAGTCAGCCAAAGTTTTACAAGATTGTAGGATGGTTTGCAGTGCTGTTTGCTTAGTTTATGAAGCATACCATGAGAAGCCATGGTTTGATTGCATTGTGGTGTCACAGTTAGCTTCAAATTACTACTGGGAGTAGGCAGAATATATTTTTAATGTCACAGGTTGCAAAGTCACTTCAGTCCTTGTAGGCCCCACATACCCTTCTAATCAGTACAGGCTTTACAAACTAAGTAGAGTGACTCTTTTATATACATAAACTTTGTTTATTGACTTATTTAACTTTATTCTGCCCAATACCTAAAACTCTGAGTGGCTTACAACAGCACATAAAATGCAGTAAAAATGCAGTAAAATACAAGTAACAATAAAAACCCTCATTACAATATTTAAAAGCCAAACTTCGAAATGCGTTCAAACAACTGTGATACCTAGCACAAATTAAAACAAGATCTGTTAAGCAATATTGAGTTTGGACTTCCAGAAAAACTACTACTTTGCCATGCCTAGAAGACAACTGCTACTGCAGTTTCTAATGTGACTGTCCCAGTGACATGGTTGCAGCATGCAGGGGTGGACAACCTGTGGCCTCCAAACATTAAGGCCTTCAAGTTCCATCATTCCTCATCATTGGCAATCCTGGCTATGGCTGGGGCAAGCTCTAGGTCACAAAGGCCACAAGTTGCCCACTGCTGAGCTAGGTATTGTAAAGTAACTTTAAAGAAGCACCAATAGGTTTACCTGGTGCAACAGGGTTTTGAAAATCCTTTAAAAAAGGCCCACCCAGCAAGTAGAATGCCATTCTGCTGCAGAATCTGCAGAGCGGATTCAAGATCCACTGATTTGAAACCATTATGGATGTTCTCAAACATCCCTAGAGACTGTGGATTTGATGGTGTAAAACCAATACGTAGTAGATACTAGGGTTCAAATGGTCTTTTGCCTCCTATAGGGCACAAATAACCTTCAAGCGCTTTTAGGTCTTTTGATTCTATAATTATTTTAAAATGCTTTTAACACAATTATATCAGTCCTTTCCCATAAATGTTGCTTAAGGTGGTTTATATAAATCAGTTAACATATAATTATTGAAATTCAGAAAACCTGCAATCAAAACAGCATAAAGCGAGCAGCAAAAATAACTGGAGAGAACATTCCCTAGAACTGGCACTAGCACTATAAATGAAAAAATCCTTTCTGTGCCTGACCTGCCTAAAGCCAGGACCAAACTTACCAGCTAAAGCCGATGTATATATGCATAGGAATCCTTCTATACATAGGAATCCTTTTCAACGAATAAAAGCAATGCATGTCCCTTCAAAAATCTGTATCTTCTGTCCCTGAAGCAACCCGAAGCTGCTGCCAAGAATTAGCTCAAACTACTTCTCATACTTATTGGCAAATGCCTCATCAATATTATTGATTTGGAATCAAAGAGGAAGTTGTTCTTGGCGCATGTTTTAAGGCCAAGAGACTTGGCCTCTTCAGAGGGGAAGGAGGAGCAGCTTTGGGAAGTGGGGTGTCCACTTTTTGTGACAGGACATGGGGGTTGGTTTATGTCAAAGATGCCCTCTCCAGGTGTTCAGTGGACCCTGGGAATAGCCACAGTCTGCAACTGTCAAAAGGGGGCATGGAAAAGGAACCAAATGAGCCTGGTACAGTCCTTGCCTGTATGACATGGTTTTGTGAGAGAAGGGCTAGCAAAATAGAGGGGCAGCATACAGCAAAGAGGCTGGCCCATCTCCAGAAGGCCCTCTTAGAGGGGTGGGGGCCCAGGGGTAATCAAAAATGTGGTTCTTGGAGATAGTTTCTAGTTTGGATTCAACAAACCGCTCTATGCATGCTCAGAGACTTTCTTTGCTGATTATGCTTTGCTGGATTACTTTGGCGAATAAGGAGCTTTTCCAATGAATGTTCTGTTGTTTTGAAAGGGGGAAGGAGTAAACCTAGCTCTCAACTTTATTTATACAATATACGATGACCATAAAGTAATAGCTTGATATAATAGTTTAGCAAAAATTGTCCTTTCCCTACTCATGTAGAATCCAGGCAGCACACAGAGGATATTTCTTCTCTTGCAGAATGAACTGGACACTTACATAATAGTCCCATATACAAAACTAAATTAGAACTGCCTCGTTGGATCAAACCAGAAGACAATCTATCCCTGTACTGTGATTCTAACACTGGTAAGCCAGATGCTCACAAGCAGGGCACGTTGAAAATATGCATATACTGGCAGATGATGAGAACGATTCAATGGTGCTGGACATTTATTTTGTTTGATCTTCAAATTAGACTTAATAGACCATATTTCTTTTCCTACTGAATATGATATATACAGCACATGGCTAACCTACTGAAGAGAATGAAAGGGAATATAAAGTAAAACTGATCTGTACAACTGAAAGCACAAACATGATTATTTTTAAGCTATTTATGTTTTTGAGGGATCATT
Source organism: Varanus komodoensis (assembly GCF_004798865.1). NCBI lineage: Eukaryota > Metazoa > Chordata > Lepidosauria > Squamata > Varanidae > Varanus > Varanus komodoensis. Next base: position 35,070,619 of record NW_025336598.1, read on the forward strand.
TATCCATAAAAACAATTCAAATATTTTAGTTGTTAAAAAGTGTGATCCTGAATCAGTAGACACCAGTTGCTTACTTACAACAAATAATTCTTCAAAATTCATTTTCAAAGTAGCATCATACTGTATATTGAGTATTTTCAGGTCTCTCTCAATTCTACTCTATCTTTTTAATACTATAGCTTGCACATCCATATTATGCCAATTCTTCACCAATTACATTGACCATCAGTTGGGGCCGAGGCCCAATTTTAAAGTGCTTGTTTTGACATATGAAGCCCTAAATGGCCTGCTTCCATATGTTCCTATCTGATCAGTAAGATCAGCTTCAGAGGTCCTTCTCAGGGAGCAGCCACCCAAAGATGTGAGGGGGCTGGCAAAATGGAGAAGGGCCTTCTCAGTGGTTGAACCCCATTAATGAAATATGCTCCCTAGAGAAGTATGTCTGGCATCCTCATTGTTATCTTTCTGGAGCCAGCAAATATGTTATTTACCAGACATTTTAAAAACTGTTGAATGACTATATTTTAGACATTTTAATGATTGTTATCTTTGCTGTGCCTGAGGTGATTTTACTGACTGTTGTAGTTGTCTGTTAGATGGTATTGGAATTTTACAGTATTTTATTGTATGCTTTTGTTGTATGAATTTTATGGCTGTTTTATTCATTTTGGATTGTACACTGCCCAGAGGGCCCTGAAGGGCTATGGGAGCAGTACAAAATGAAATAAACAAACGCACAAGCTTTTTGATAAAATGCATTTTTACAGGCCTTCACCGCATCCTCAGTCTTATGCTGATTTCAGATTTAAGAAGGCTGCAGCAATGGCATCAGCAGGAGATACACACAGGCTGTGTAACATTATTAATAAGTCAATGGTCCTCTGCAGTCAAATGTACTTTTGCCTTGTGCTAGGTATGTGCACAACGAATCAAGGAACCACAAGTTCTATAGAGCTAAATCTATGAATTCCAAAGAGCTATTTCTAAGCATCAAATCAGTAGTGAATCACTGCTGAATTCATAAAGTGTGATGAAATCAAGGTTTATTACAAATACTTTGTTGACAATCTTTAAAGACAAACACTAGGAAATATACCTTGTGCTTGCAATGCTCGGTGATTCTGCTCCAAGCCTGCACCTTTCTAATTGACTGGCAACAATTTGCCTTTCCACCTCAAGTTCTCTGGTGAGCCTTTGAAACTGGAGCTCCTGTAATTCAAAAAGAATGTTTTAAGATGCATTAAAGAGGCACTACATTTAAGGGAAAAAAACTATTGGGCATCTCATAGCAAATATTCTACAAAAGTGAACTGCAAATAATAAAACATATACACACCAGGTAAATTCAGGTCAAATATGGAAGCAAAATAACTTTTTCATGCATCTGTATCACTAATACATCCAATACTTATTCATAAACAAGGCCAGACTGTTTTGCTTATCATTTTTTTAAAAGTGCTCAAACATTAGCTAACATAGCTTGAGGATATTTTCTTAACTGGAATACATTGTCTAGTAGGGTTACATTATATCTGTATACATAGAAAGCTATTTTATTTATTGCTTTTACAGTTTGTTCTTTAAGCTCATTGACCTGAAGTGGGGAAAATGGCTGCCATCAACAGCTAAAAAATTCTGAAATCAGGAGTAATCTGATTATCAGAATATTTTAGTGTGACAGGTGAATCTCATAGAATTAGAATACTTTGACCACTGCAGTAGCATGTGCTTTCCCTGTAATGTTATGGTAACCTGGACTGGTTTTGATATTATCTCTCTTTTTCTGTTTTCATAACATTTGAGTAATTCACAGCTAAATTTGTGAACTACCACCTCTGTACAGCATCAAGCAAAATTTGATAAACTGGACATTTCCTCAGTCTGTCACTATACCATGCTGGCTCTCACTGTAGCATTACTATATGTTAAAGAGTCCTTTTCCTATTTTTTTCCCCTGTCCATGGTATCAGTCTGTTGCCTTATTTTGATTGGCAGAGTTTTTTTCCAGACATATGTTGCTGGCATTTGTGAGAACTGGGAAACCAAGAATGGACTAGGCTTTCCGAAGAGGATCTGATAAATGAACCCTAAAAGAGACAGGATAGTGTGTAACACTTTAATACCTGTGTGAGGTCAGTGTAGGTTAAGATGTGCTCTTGTTTATCTTTTCAGTCCCTTTCTAGTTTGTTACAAGTTCTATCAGAAGTTAATCAGTGTCTTACTCCAAACACATACAAGGGGACCCAAAAGAAATCAGAATTTTATAATTTAAAATGTGTATTTTAGGTTTTAGAAATGGAATTTCCTTCAAATTTCTGTCCTTTTGATGCAATGCACTGGTCTAAACGTGTTTTCCACTTTTCAAAACAGTCCTGACCTCTTGCAAAGTGATGCCTTTTAATACCGCCGTCATTTTTTCTTCACCTTTCCACATCCACTAACATTTTCCTTTGAGGAGTTTTTTCATTTGGAGGAATAAAAAGAAGTTGCACAGAGCGAGATCGGGTAAATACAAGTCAGGTGGATAAGCTGGGTCATGGTATTTTTGGTTAAAAATTGTTTCACACTCAAGGCTTTGTGAGCTGGCATGTTGTTGTGGTGAAGCCACTACTCCCCACTTTGCCACAACTCGGGGCATTTTCGTCTCACCGCATCACACAAACCTTTCACCACAACTTCACTCGATGACACCAGTTGGCAGACTGATGCAGATGAGTCCCTACAAGAGGAATCTAGTGGCGAAAGCATGTACTACAATGGGCTCACCCACCAGAGAACAATTTGGGTTCCCCCCTCATATGCACAGGCAAGTTTGAAAACATACCCAGTTTTCCTTATTATCCTACAGGTTCTTTACATTTTGTCAATTCCTCTTTTCTTTAACATGTAATAGCCATAAAATTTAAAGAATCCAACACATTTGATTTCCAGATTTCTAGATAGTTAATTGGTTTCTAGGAACATTTTATCTATTTGGCTCTATACTAGCCCTGTACCAACCTTTAAAAAAAATTAGATATTTATAGCAGCCAGAATCAACGACTTCCACCTACACTCAGAAAATTCACAAGCACACTCATACAACCTCAGTGTTGTAGGGTAACTTTACTTTCGCATGACAGTGAAATTATTTTACTCCAGCCTTCCAAAAGAAGGAAAGTTACTGTAAATGGCTCAATTAATCTTCCAATAGACACCACAGAATATGATAAAATGATGCTGAATATATCATTTGTATTGCAGATTTTAGGGTTCCAAACACAAATCAGGAATTTCCACACAATTTTCAAGTGTCTTTATTTAAGGCTGCAAGCCAAAGATGTTTTTTCTGTATATTGCTTCCCTGGTCTTCTAAAGCAGTAGTTTTCAACCACTGGTCCATGGACTGGCTCTGGTCTGCAGGAGATTTCCTGCTGATCTATGGAGAGGCTGCATCCCACTTACCGTGGACTGGCACAGGGGCTGGCTGTGCTCCACCACTTCTTCCTCAGTTGGCATCATGTTCACAGGGGGTGTGCAGGTGTCACAGGGGGCAGGGAGGGGAGAGATAGCTTGGTGGGAGCCAGCTGGGAGCCAAGCCATGCTGATTTCAGTATTTTGTTCCTTTGTTGGCATTTTTTGTTATTCGGTTTCTGGTTGTTTTGGAGTTTTTTTTTTCTTTTTTTGGTATTGTGTTTGGAAACTAATTCACAGAATACTGTGTTATGTATATGGTGCTTTCTGTTTTTGCTTCAGTGGTCCCTGAGGTGGTTTTCCTGTTTTTGTCAGTCCCCAGCTGTGGAAAGGTTGAAAACCACTGTTCAAACATAATTACTGTGTTTACAGTATTATTAGTTTCAGCGTATTCTTTTAATGGTCACTGAAACAGGTAACTAGAAAAAGGAGACCAATAAAAGTGGCTAATTTGTGTCAGAAAGCAAAGCAGCTTTATTTTACAGGGCTACTGCTTACATAATTCCTAAGGATAACAACATCCACCACTTCTTGAAGACTTAAGACTAAAATTAGCTTTGTTTTCATGGCAATTTTTCCTTTGACTGCTGTGCCTCCATTATCCTAACGCATCCACAACACACTGTGTATTATATATTTATATGCACAGGTTCACATCTATCACCATGGCAGGAAACTTGATTATAAGAATGTGCACACCGCAGTAAGGACAGATTGCCCTCTATTAGCCTGTGCAAACGAATGAAGAGACTCCATTAGCTGCCTAAGTTCCTCAACTTTTCTATGGGAACACACTGTTTTAGAATTGTGAGGGCAAAAGACAAAGAATATAACATACTATGGAAAATGCAAACATGAATGATTAATAACAATTCTAGTGATAAACTTGTATGCACAGAAGCAATTTAAATCCAGAATCTGTTCAAAAAGCTGCTACAAGGTGTAATGGTTAGCTGGATACTATTCAAAGAAGAAATGATCAAAGCAAAACTCTGTGGTGAATTAGTGTAACTATTACATCTCATGGACACAGAAGGAAAAGGGAAGGCCAACTACCAGAATATTCCTATTAATCGCAACCCTAGGGCTAATTAGAAGTATAAATGCAAATTGATAACAATGAATGTTTAAATCCTGCTTAAGCACAATTACAACAATATTAGGTTGGATATTGCTTGTTGCAGTATAGTAAGAGAAACATTTGCAGGTCAAGTTTGTATCATTTCTGAATAGACAATACTAATCTCCCACCTTTTGAAACATGATACTTCTGTGTAATCAATCATACATTGGCCATGTTCAGGCTTATTAAGGTGATACATATGTGTGCCTTTAGTTATGCATGTTGACCCTTCCTGGAAGTCTGCAGGTTGGGAGATTTTTATTATCAGTGTTTGAAGAAGTCAGGATCTTAAAACCATGGTTTGAATTTGATTTAAGAGATACTCTGCACTGAAGCTGAAATTCATGATTTCTGGGTAGAGATGAAAATGAGAGGAGTTCTTGGTTTAAACAAATCCACCCTAGTCACAATTCAGCAATATTTTGAATTAAGCCTTGTTACCTGTGCTATACTGCATTTTGCAACCCTAACCCTTTTAATGGATTTAAATCAAATCAATTTAAATCACTAGTTAATAAGACTAGATTTAAATTATGGTTTTCTACATAATTTATACACATGCCTGTCTTACCCATAGGCAGGGGAATTTCATTTTTCCCCTCCAGGGAAATAAGAATGTGAGAAACCTCAGGCTATACACAAAAGGGCCAAAGACTTGTGAAGTATTCTGCTCAAAAACTTCTCTTTCGTTTTCACTGCTTGCCCCTCCCTCCTCACACTTAGTTTCTTGTATAGAACTATTCTACTCCCAACAATCTTCTATTCATTGAAGTTTTTGAAACGTAGCATTTACGAGGTAAGGAGTTGATTCTGCGTATACAGATTCACAAAGAAACAATGGGATTAATTTATTTTATTATTTATTTATTAAAACATTTCTATGCCGCCCCTTGCCGAAGCCTCAGGGCGGCTCACAACATAATAAAATACACAATAAATTGAAACAATAACAATTAAAATATATACATTGGAAGAAAATGTCTTGTTTATGTTATAACATTGTTGCTGTGAAGAGGCATGTAATATGTGCAGACACAAAATTCAAAATCAAGTATCTCTGATAATCTTCTAGATAGAAAAATCTCCCAATAATCTTACAGAAACCTCTGGAAGAGCATGGCATTGTGAATGGATTAACAGAATTCATTTACTAAAAAATTTAAACATTGCATGAATAGAGAGCCTCAGACTACATAATTAAAAAACTAATCCTTATTTCATGATGAATAACATTTGGATTATAATGCATTTTAAATAGAAAACTATATTCTTCCTGAAAAAGCATTTTATTTTTAAAAAAATCCAATTTAAATAAAAAATCCGATTAAATAAAATGATTTTTTAAATTTTAAATCATTTATTTTTATCCACTAAGTAAACAACAAATATCCCAAGGTTCCCCTGCTTCTGAAAAACAACCAAATAGTGACAGTATGCATATGAAGGCAGCCTTTGGGCAAATGCCTTGCATTATACTAGGAACTCAATCCAACAACATATGAACAAGTGCTGCCTTTGATTAATTATGGCAAGCTTTAACCCCTCCCCCTCAAAAATGTTAGGGTGAGAGGAGGAAGTTATTTCATATTACAATTAAATACAAAGTCACTATCTGCTACAACTTTATCTGTATCTATACTGAAAGAATGTATATTTCTGTAAGAATACCTGTGTTGTATAAATTTTCCCTTGCCATTCAATTAATTCATTCTATTAACACATAATCTCCTTCATGGATCACTGCTTTGTCGTGGCGAAGGGGCTTGCGTAGCTCAATGAAGCTATGCGCTATGCCGTGCAGGACCACCCAAGACGGACAGGTCATAGCAGAGAGCTCTGACAAAACGTGATCCACTGGAGAAGGAAATGGCAACCCACTCCAGTATCTTTGCCATGAAAACCCCACGGACAGTACCAAAAGGCAAAAAGATATGACTCCGGAAGATGAGCCCCTCAGGTCGGAGGGTGTTCAATATGCTACTGGAGAAGAGCGAAGGGCTAGTACTATTAGCACCAGAAAGAATGAAGCAACTGGGTCAAAGCCGAAAGGAAACTCAGTTGCAGATGTATCTGGTGGTGAAAGGAGAGTCCGATGCTGTAAAGATCTATACCCCATAGGAACCTGGAATGTAAGATCCATGAATCAAGGCAAGCTGGATGTGGTCAAAGAGATGACAAGACTGAACATCAACATCTTAGGAATCAGTGAACTAAAATGAACAGGAATGGGTGAATTTAATTCAGATGACCATCAGATACACTACTGCGGGCAAGAATCCCTCAGAAGAAATGGAGTAGCCTTCATAGTCAATAAAAGAGTAGGAAAAGCAGTACTGGGATACAATCTCCAAAATGACAGAATGATTGCAGTTCGAATCCAAGGCAAACCATTCAACATCACAGTAGACCAAGTCTATGCCCCAACCACTGGTGCTGAAGAGGCTGAAGTTGACCTGTTCTATAAAGGCCTACAACACCTTCTAGAATTAACATCAAAAAATGTTTAACACCCTTTTCATCATGCGGGATTGGAATGCTAAAGTAGGAAGCCAAAAGATAACTGGAATAACAGGCAGGTTTGGCCTTGGAGTACAAAATGAAGCAGGGCACAGGCTGGTAGAATTTTGTCAAGAGAATACAATGGCCGTAGCAAACACTCTTTTCCAACAACCCAAGAGACGACTCTACACATGAGCATCACCAGACGGTCAACACAGAAATCAGACTGACTATGTGCTCTGCAGCCAAAGATGAAGAAGCTCTGTACAGTCAGTAAAAACTAGACCAGGAGCCGACTGTGGCTCAGATCATGAGCGTCTCGTTGCAAAATTTAGGCTTAAATTGAAGAAAGTAGGGAAAAGCACTAGGCCACTCAGGTATGACCTAAATCATGAATACACAGTAGAGGTGACAAATAGATTTAAGGAATTTGATCTGATAGACAGAGTGCCTGAAGAACTATGGATGGAGGTTTGCAACATTGTACAGGAGGTAGCAACTAAAACCATCAAAGAAAAAGAAATGCAAGAAAGCAAAATGGCTGTCTGAGGAAGCTTTACAAATAGCTGAGGAAAGAAGGGAAGCGAAAAGCAAGGGAGAAAGGGAAAGATACACCCAATTGAATGCAGAATTCCAGAAAATAGCTAGAAGAGGTAAGAATGCCTTCTTAAATGAACAGTGCAAAGAAATATAAGAAAACAATAGAATAGGGAGGACCAGAGATCTCTTCAAGAAAATTGGAGATATGAAGGGAACGTTTCATGCAAAGATGGGCATGATAAAGGACCAAAATGGCAGGGACCTAACAGAGGCAGAAAAGATTGAGAAGAGATGGCAAGATTGCACAGAAGAACTATACAAGAAAGAGTTTAATGTCCCTGATAACCACGATGGGGTGGTCACTGACCTCGAGCCAGACATCCTGGAATGTGAAGCCAAATGGGCCTTAGGAAGTCTGAGCAACAACAAAGCTAGTGGAGGTGACAGTATTCCAGCTGAGCTATTCAAAATCTTAAAAGACGATGCAGTAAAAGTGCTACACTCAATATGCCAGCAAATTTGGAAAACTCAACAATGGCCACAGGATTGGAAAAGGTCAGTTTACATTCCCATCCCAAAGAAGGGCAATGCCAAAGAATGTTCAAACTATCGCACCATTGCACTCATTTCACA
>NW_025336598.1:35078966-35095246 GCF_004798865.1 Varanus komodoensis
AGCCAGACATCCTGGAATGTGAAGTCAAATGGGCCTTATGAAGTCTGGGCAACAACAAAGCTAAGGGAGGTGACAGTATTCCAGCTGAGCTATTCAAAATCTTAAAAGACGATGCAGTAAAAGTGCTACACTCAATATGCCAGCAAATTTGGAAAACTCAACAATGGCCACAGGATTGGAAAAGGTCAGTTTACATTCCCATCCCAAAGAAGGGCAATGCCAAAGAATGTTCAAACTATCGCACCATTGCACTCATTTCACATGCTAGCAAAGTCATGCTCAAAATCCTTCAAGCTAGGCTCCAGCAGTATGTGGAACGAGAACTACCAGAAGTACAGACAGGATTTCGAAGAGGGAGAGGAACTAGAGATTAGATTGCCAACATATGCTGAATCATGAAGAAAGCTAGGGAGTTCCAGAAAAACATCTACTTCTGCTTCATGGACTATGCTAAAGCCGTTGATTGTGTGGATCACCACAAATTGTGGCAAGTTCTTAAAGAGATGGGTGTACCAGACCATCTTATTTGTCTCTTGAGAAACCTATATGCGGGTCAAGAAGCAACAGTGAGAACTGGACACGGAACCACTGATTGGTTCAAAATTGAGAAAGGAGTTCGGCAAGGCTGTATACTGTCGCCCTGCCTATTTAACTTATATGTAGAGCACATCATGAGAAAGGCAGGGCTAGATAAATCACCAGTTGGAATTAAGATTGCTGGGAGAAATATCAACAACCTCAGATATGCAGATGATACCACTCCCACGGCAGAAAGTGAAGAGTAACTAAAGAGTCTCTTGATGTAGGTGAAGGAGGAGAGCGCAAAAGTTGGCCTGAAATGCAGCATTAAGAAAACTAAGATCATGGCATCCGGTTCTCTCATTTCCTGGCAAAGAGATGGGGAAGAAATAGAGGTAGTGACAGATTTTATTTTCCTGGGCTCCAAGATCACCGCAGATAGGGACTGCAGCCAAGAAATTAAAAGACCCTTGCTCCTGGGGAGGAAAGTTATGGCAAATCTAGATAGCATACTAAAAAGCAGAGACATCACCCTGCCAACAAAAGTGTGTATAGTCAAGGCTATGGTTTTCACAGTTGCAATGTATGGCTGTGAAAGCTGAACCATAAGGAAGGCTGAGCGCCGAAGGATTGAGGCCTTTGAATTGTGGTGCTGTCCTGGACTCCCTGGAGAAGAGCCTAATGCTGGGAACAATAGATGGCAAAAGAAGAAGAGGACAGCAGAGGATGAGGTGGCTAGATGGAGTCACTGAAGCAGTTGGTGTGAACTTGAGTGGACTCGGGGGGATGGTGGAGGACAGGATTGCCTGGAAGAATGCTGTCCATGGGGTCGTGATGGGTCGGACACGACTTAAGGACTAACAAACAACAACAATTAACATATAATAAATAAAAAAATCATCCAGACAAACAAAACCCATGACGACCTGCTTTATTACAACACGTCATAACAAATATGTTAGTCTTTAACTTGCTAGAGGTCTTTTTCAACATTCAGCAGAATAACTACAAAATAATTCCAGAAGAGTTGTCAAGTTCAGCTGATAAAGACGTCCATCTATATTTGATGTTCACATTAAAGAAAAAAGTGTTTGATTTAGACCCTTCTCTCTCATACATTTCTTTGATTTAGACAATGACTAGATTTCTAGCATGGGAAGAGGAAGGATGGTTCCACAAAACTATTCTAATTTTTTGTTTTTTGCAATAATTTCAATCCTTATTTTAGAATTATTTCTCATTTCATTTTGCACCTCCATTTTTCTGCTTCCAAGTCCTCATAAGCACATTTAAAGTTGTAAAACTGGTTAAGGGGTGGCACATAGGGGTGGCTAATTATTTTGCACATAGAAGCCCACTGCAAATAAGAGTTATTAACAGAAACAAAAGGAGGTTCAAGAGACAAGAGCAAACAACACTAAAGCCTCAGTTTGAACTGAATAAAAATACATAATTGTACTGGAAAACATTCAACTCTGGGCTCTCTGCCATACAGGAAGAGTGTTTAATTACCAACACTGACATAGCAGTATCAACAGAAGACTAAATATACAAGAACTGCGTGTGATTGCTTAATGCCCTTCATTTTTTCCCTTCTGACAAAAAGACAAGGCTCCTCATTGATCTTTACCTTATTCATATGCTCTCAAAGTACATATTTTGGGAATATTGGCTACTATTTGGAAACTTGCATTGTAACAGAAAATAATATCCAGTGCAAGCTTTTCAATTAAATTTTATTCAAGGTGACATTCTGTACTAAGAAAAGGTTTTTTAATGTGTAAACTAAAATATGCTGGTTTTGGACCAAACTTTTTCACCTTTAATTCATCATCCCCCAGAATATAGTCCCTGAGAACTTCTCCATGGTGAAATCAGGTCCTTGGGCTGACAAGACCTCTGCATTCCTGGTTTAAGATTTTGTTATCCAGGATTTCATCCAACACTGCATGAGCAGACTCAAATAACAAGACTTTCCTGTACTTTCTCCCCTTCGTAGCTCCTACACACTGCCTCAAAATCTGCTTCCTCTGGGGATGCATAAAGATGGGGGAATCCATTCTGCTGAGTCCAGGAGACAAACGCAGTCTGATTCAACCCCGATTTACTCTTGTTAAGCAATTACATTGCTTCAGGTTGAACCTATAGGATTCTATCAATAAACTCACAAAAAGCAATTCTTTTTATTTAGATTGCAATGCAATGCACCTTTTCATGAAAGTGCAGTGGACCATCTAAGTAAATATGAATACTATTGGGCTGAAAAAGATGCATTGCAAAAGTGGGGTAACCAGAGTATTGGTTTTAACAGTAAAAATTTGCTTGACAAGAAAGGACTCATAGCAAGGACATGATCTTCAGGAAAACACTATCAGAAATATTAACTATTCTAGGTAGTAGCTTCAGTTTTAAGGACCACATTAGTAAACAAGCTTGATGATACTAAAACTTCAGCAAGAGGCAATGGTAAGGCTTCTGTCTCTTGATGTTTCATTTAAACATGCTTAAATGTGCATTCCATATAAAAATTACTTTCTCACGAAGAGTTTGCTTCTATTGAACAGTGATCATGGGACCAACTTAAGATGCAATTTCTATACAAGTAAATGCTGTAAGGCCTAGTTTAGTGAGAAACAGTAACACTGGATTTGCCATGAATATATACATTGCAGAAATGCAAGGAAGGGGATACAAAGATTATTTAGTAATGAAATGTATGTTATTTTGTGTGAAACAAATGAGTTTATTGAAGATGTGATCAGTACTGTGGGTCATGAACTAACAGTGAAATTATTACGATAACTAAGCTTCCAAAAGGGTGCTTCTGAAGTCAATAGGACATTTAAGCTACATTGGGTGGCACCCTTATTAAAGTTATATGCTGAAGCTTGGCATAGGAGTAAGATATGGTCCAAAATATTGGTTGAGGTCAGTGGCACAGAAAAGAAAGACTTGATCAGGTTACACAAACACAACCAAGGAAGAAGAAATCCATTAAATATACTAATGCTAGCTTTGTCCACCACACTCTTTTTTTAGGTGAATATGATGTTCTGTTATTAGATTAAAAGAAATTTAGATCTTACTGTATTAACAATACGACTATTGCTATTTGCATTACAGCTTTGGCGATTAACTTGCATGCAGTTAGGAATATTTATGATATCATAAATATATGCCTTAGCATAATGAAAGCATGGTAATCCCTTAGACTATTTAACCAGTAAATATATACTCTCCAATACCAAGTTTCTGTTGTATGGCTTGAAGATTCTTTATGGACCATTAATTACTGAAGTCCAAGCAGCTATGGTTAAATCTATTACTGAAGGGTCTGTCTTCAAAACAGTTGTATTCTCACTTGGTCAGGTGCATCCCAGATGCCTTTATGTCAGGGAAACAAGCAAGTTGGATGGAGCGGGAATCTACGTTCTCAGTCACAGTTCTGCCTTCTTATGAGATAAGGGAAAGAAAAGGTGGTTCTGGTTATCACCAGACTTGCATTAAGAACTGGCTTTAATATAAAGGCATGCTCTGCCATGCAATTTCAACAGAGTAAGATTAGTCATTGTGGCATACAGAGAAACACCAAAACATTTAAATATTATGCTGAATTACTAAACACTTGTGCGTGTTTTGAGCTATGTACTTTCCATTCTCAACACCAGTAAAAGTTCTAAGATTTAGTGCATATGGATGAGAAATCCTGTATGTTGTATATATGCCACATTAAGATTTTAAACGGGAAAGTAGAGAATATTTAAGAAAACGTCTGTCAGCATTGTTGCAGCTGATTGCAAACCCATCCAGTGGTAGGTTTTTCCCCTACTGCCTAGATCTCAAACTTTTTCAGGACAATGTCTCATCCATTTAGGTCAAAACATTATGGTTATTATTGATTACTTCAATCCTTACTTACTGAACTCTTTTATTAAATAAAGCAATACAGATTGGATATAATTTTTCTTTCTACATTACTGCTGATGACTATGAATCAATTGACAGCTAATTTGCAAATAGTTAAGGATATTATTTGTTCCAATACTTTTCAGGCAGAGAAGCCTGACCCAGCAGGCTTCTTCCAGAAGGATATGGAAATCGGGTTAACTTCGGCTCATGAGAACCTAAGCTACAAGACCCTCATACGGTCAAGTCCTGCTGAAACCAGATTATCCTTGTATCAATTGTCATGCTCTGTTGTCACTCTGATTGTGACTTTTCCTCATCCCTGTGACCTGCAACAGCTCCACTTCTTTGTACAAGCAGGCCTAAATAGGCAATGTATTCTTCTGACTTCTCTGCCCAAGTCTCTTCTTCCAAACTGATCTGCAGGCTGCTAAATATCCCTTTGCTTCCAAAAAGCATCTAATGCCAAGTTTCAACATGCCTTGTACTGATGCACTCATGCTACACCCACATACTCACTTCTTCGTGAATTATATGAGTACTGTCATACTGACAGCTGTTCAGCAATACAAGCTGTGCGGAAGTGTGCAGTTAGAACCATACAGTAGTATGGTTTTGTTAAATAAATAAGTAATGGTGTTGGATAGTTGTGTTAGTAGTGACCTTTTAATAATTTAACTGCATCAATGCCAAGTAATATTACATTTTAAAGAATTATTGGGAGGGGTTCATGAACATCCATACCCAGCAGACAACTGAGAGAGTAAGCTACATTCAACTATGAAGTTACATCCCTAGAAGTATTAATTCGAGGGGAGATTTTCTCCTCTAGCCAGCTTCTTCCAACAGGAGGAGCAACAGTCTAGCACACAGTAGGCAACAATGCAGGACAAAGGCCTGGCAGATGTAAGAAAGTGCTCCCCTGACCTGCAGGACGTTTTAGCTCCCTTGTCTGTGGCTCCAAGTCTTGAATTCTGAAGTAGTGAAAACAAAGGCAAAATTCTGTATATAATATAAAAGTAGAAAAGCTTCCCTGGAGAATGTGCATGGATAGATCCAGAAACAGAATATACCATTAGACAATTTTTATTTATTATTTATTTATTTAAAACTTTTGTATGCCGTCACCACATGCCTCAGGATCTCGGGACGGCTCACAGCACGCACAATTAAAAACAATTACAGATTCCATAAAATTATATAAAAACAAAAACAAAAAACAAAAGAGCGACTGTTAACGATAAAATATTAATCTTTAAAATAGCAATTAAATAAAAAGGTTTTAACCTGGCACTGAAAAAAATATAAACTCAGCGCCAGGCACACCTCTCCAGAGAGCGCATTCCATAATCTGGGCACCACCGCAGAGAAGGCACTGCTCCAGGTAGTTGTTCTTTTCATCTCCTTTAAAGAGGGCTCCCAGAGCACAGCCTCTCCTGCAGATCTTAAGGGGCGTGAGGGCACGTAAGGGAAGAGGCGCTCCTTCAGGTATCCAATGGCAGAACAATCTGTATAGTAATTTTGTTTGATCTGGAAATCATTTGAAGTAATACTGGATAGAGAAGTTTTTATTAATTCTTCCCAACTGTGTCCCTCCCAAACCCTCTGAAAAGCCACCTGAAAGGTCCCCCAATTCTCTAGAACCAGTTTTCAGGTAACTCTAGTCAGCAGCAACTTTGCACTTCACCATCCTGATGAGTGGAAGTCTTTTTCCGCTCGTGCAGTGAGATCTGCCTCATGTGGTGAAGTTTCACTTTCATTAGGTGGGAGGCTACTAATGAACTTGGGCAGGAATATGCACTATACTCTTGATACCAGTGGATCACAAAAAATCACTATCCTTTAAATAACTGTTTTGAAACTGCTTAGGATTTTTAGTTTTCAGAAAGCCTAGGAAATTAAGTTCAGAATATTTTACCCTAGGTTCCAACCTTAGTTCTCCCTGGTTATCAAAAACCCTATCCCCAATGCTACAGATATGTTTTCATAGCAAAAAGTTCTGCTTCACCACAGCCAAACAGGTGTCATTCCTTGCACCATTGACCTCCTTTTTTGAACATCAGCGACCAAGTACCAAATGAGACCTCACAATGAAGTCTATGTCTATGAATATACCTGCAGCTCTGAAAAGAAAGAGCATCTTTCTTTCCATTTTTGGTCACAACTTGTCAATTAGCACTCAAGCCTCTTATTAAACCATTTTTGCAAAAAAAAAAAAAAATGATTAGCAGAGTATTTTACAATTACCTATCACTACAAGAATCTTATGAAATAGTTTCAGTTAGGCTGAGAGCTTTGTTCAAGGTTGTCCAGAAAGCCTCAAATCTTAGTAGAAATTTGAACCTGAAACGCCCATCTAGCAGCATGGTCATAAAATACATCAAAGTGAAGGCAGTTGAACAAATGTTGCTCAATCTGTGAATCAGGCAATATTATATCCAGAATGACTGAAAGACACCCTTAACTGCTTAGTATTGGTACTGAGCATGTATCTCTTGGCTTGAGAAATTGCCATTATCACCATAATTCATAGCCAAAGCTTTCAGGGTGACATAGACAACAAAAGCAATACAACCAATGATTTAAAAGTTTGAATTTAGTTTAAAACACCTGGGAGACTCAAATAGTATTTCCCTGTTCTAAATGTCAACAAAGTAGGTGCCAGATGCACCACTGAAGGGAGAACATTCCTCAGTTTGTGGGGCACTAAGAAAATGCCAATCTAAACACAAAGCTTCAGATATGCGTCAAAGTTTTTCTAAAAATAAATACCTGTTCTTTTACAGAAGCAAGAATAGTAGTGGCAGTAGCCTCTGTCTCCATGCCTGGACTTGTGGAAGATTCCTGGGTGGTCTGTTGTAGCCCTTCTTCCAAAGGGGTCTGCTCAGGAGCCGGCATATTGCCTGAAAAAAAATCAGTTTGGTATTTGATATTTATGCATTTAATTGACCTGCTACTTTCTCTTCACTAAAATATCCCATAAGCCTAAGATTCCTGAGGATTCCTAAGATTCATTGTATTTTTAAGCAGAAGGACAATTCCTATTAGTCTTATCCACAACAGTAACACAGAACTACTATTTTGCCTGAGGGGAACTTACAAAGATGAAGAAGCAAAGTAATTATACTTCTTCTTTAAAAGCATACGAACTTAAGAGGAGCCATGTAGGGTAAGACCAAGGGTCCTTCTCATCCAGCATTCTGTTCACACAGTGACCAACTAGCTGCCCATGGGAAACTCACAAGCAAATAGAAAGCACTGTCAGTTTCTAAATGGCAAACTCTTTAAGAAAATTCAGGTATATTGTAAATGTTATACAGTCATATATCACGTGATAACTGTTAAGATTCCATTTCTGTGTGCCAAGAATTATGGTTATTTCACCCTAAATTTTCAAGAGAGTAGATACTGTTTATCTGAGTCTGTGTATCAGTTTGATTACACACAGCTTCTAGGTTGCAGAATGCCAACACCTGAGGCTTTTTTATGATACCAGAAGAGCCAGGTTCTTACTAATACATGCTCTTTTTATTTGCGTCCCACATAATGCCAGTAGCACATTTGAGAACAAGGCATCTGCTATTATGGAACTATACTGTGCAGACCTCACACAACTATATAAAAAGACTGAGCAGGAGAAACAAGATCAACGTCGATGAAGATCACTAAATGTCTGCCTTTTCTTCATGTATTTCTTAAGATATATGGTACAGAAGAAATCACAGACAAAATGGGGGGAAACGGGCATGCCTTCCCCTCAAATTAGAGTCACTCAGTTCATTTTGCTTTCTGTTTAAGATGTTACATTTGGTTCCCCGACAAGATTTTGGTTAGCAAGTTAGGATAGAGATGTTTTGAAAGACACATTAACCTTGTTAATACATCTCAGAAGTTATTGACACACAAGCCTATATATACTTGTGTTGCACATCTCTGGCTTGGAAAAAAAGAAAGAACTATTTTAAAAGCCTGTGCTGCCTGGAGAAGCTTCTTACTCATTTTAAGACTACCATGCAAATGATGCCTTGTGAGCTTGCAAGACCATTTTTACTAATTCTAAAGATGTTCTCTTTATCATATGCCTCAAGCCATGCCATTCCTAAATGCCTGATCTTTATCTGCTAATTTACCAAAGCCTAGTAAGCATTTGCTCCCCTTTTCATACCTTTCCCAGGTTGTGTGAAGTGAGAACACACAATCCACTTGCAACACTTCTATTATTTAAAGTTATTAGCTTAAATACGCTTCCTAATGAGCACAAATGTTGTTTGCCTTTTCACAGACATAATATAGTGAAGAAATAAAGAGCCATGTGGATTGCAAGGTTGGCTTGAGTGGCAATGGACAGCTTTGAAAACCAACCTCATGAAGAACCAAAGCTATGAATTTACCACCTGGCCTCAAAAAAGTATTGAAAAGACACTGTTGCCTTGAATGTCAATGTTCCAGCCAGGATTTTGTTCATTTCTTCTAGAGTAGCTCAATCTATGCTTCATAATACTATATGTTATCTGCCATTTTATTGAAGATTCTCTAGTCATTCAGCAATTCTTCTGATGCTAAGTTTGATCATGATCTTTGCTGCTTCACTCTTTGGCCTGTAGTGGAGTTTTCTCTCCTTTGAAATATCAATAACAAAACAAATGGATCACTAGGAACACCCAAGTCCACAAAAGTGTATTCCCATTTATATCATGAATGACTAAGTATTCTTGAAGTGATCATACAGGCATTCTGAAGAATCAAAATTCATCAAAATTCTCTTTTCTAGTTGAGCAGTGATAGCTTTCTTGGTTTTAACTGATCATTTTATTTGTAAGTATGGAAAAATGATAGCACAACATTCATTTTATTTCAGTGGTTAATCACAAAATACCCATCAATTGGCCTCTTCTCAAGAATCACTTTACAAAAGTGATTTTTCCTAACTATAAAAACTATCCACGATGTTTTTGTTAGGAATGTCTAGCCACCCATAGCACAGGTACACACTTGAACGTGTACCAGCCCAAAACCTCTGTTCCATCCAATAGCATAGAAAATAGAGGCATAAGTAGGGGAAAGCATCTTCTGCTACTCCCATTCCCTACTCAATGTTATTGCAGCACTTTTTTCTCCTTGAAGTGTCCTCTTTGAGAGTACTGACCAGTCTTTGTTCTGAAATGCAACGTGTCTGCATCAGCGACATCTCAGCAGCCTCAGGGCTAATCACAGTACCTTCCACTAGTGCCAGCCTGTTTCTATCACCAAGTTCAGCCAGAGACATTTCGCTTCCCAGTCAATTACTCCCCAAATGGAATGCAAGCAGTATAGTAAGGAGAAGCACACCTTGACTCAAGTTGGCAGAACCATGTCCTGCAGGTCCTGGATAAGTCCTTTTCCATAACACTCATGCCATAATCAGAATGCAAGCACTGCAGAAAGGAGAGTCTGTAAGCCCCAGAAGGATCCCAGAAGGATGCAAACAGGAACATGAGACTTTATGACTCACCCTCCACATGGACAAAAGCAGACCAGGCCAGATGACATCAGAAAAGGGGGCAGGGCTTTGAGATGGGGGCAAACCAACCCCAGACTAAAAGTAGTCTGTCCTGCTTCAGAAGAAGCCAGAGGGAACCAACAGTACCCACATCTGCCTTACTTTTCTGATATTTTTAACAGACGCAAATATTCCACAGGAGAGTTCAGAAACCTACGATTTCACACCCATGTTTTCCAAACATGCTGAGCAAATTAAGTCTAAAAGTAGAGACCCTATTTTGAAGTTGTCTTTGTGAAGAGCTGACATTTCTGATATAAATGAAGTATAGGCAGAAGAGCTTTTATTATGAAAACTATTATTCTCATACATACATAGATGGCCTTGGTAGCCATCTTTCCTCAGACATCAAAACAAGCTATGACCTGATAAGATGTTTGTCCTGATTATCTACAGCTTCTTTAAAAATGTTTGCTTTGGACTCACAAAGTTTGGATTTTGATCTTACAAACTCTCTTAAATGGGCCATTTGACAGGGCTTTCATTTGTCTATAAACCTTTAAGACCTGAAAAAGGAAGTCAGACAAAATTATTGTTAGTATTCCTCTAAAAGTATGGTGAGGAAGAGCTACATCTGCAGGGTTCTTTAGACTTTTCAGCACAGTCTTTTCAGGAGAGCGTCTTCTGTGCAAGTGTCTTCTTTCACAGAAGTCACATTTGTGCATTATGCTAAACCATGGTTTCATGCAGTATGTATGAGCTACAGTGAGAGTCAAGCTCACACACTCCTACCAGCCTTTCTTTCGCAGCCAGGAAAATAAGTCTGAAAGCTTTTGCTAACTGTGGTTTGTTATGCCACCTGGCATAACAAACTGTGATTCACACTAGCCATAATTAATTTCAACAAGCCAAATTCTAACCATTGTTTCTGAAGATGGATTGTTGAAATTAACTAAGAATCCAGTTTGAACAATGTGAGAAGTCAGAGTTAACTAGAAGCAGAAGCAAAACCTTCTGAATTCTTCTTCATTGGATGGGAGATGGGAGGTAGTGTGCTAGCCTTATGTATATTGCATGGTAGAAAGATGTAAGAATATGAAAGCCATGTTCAATATGACCAAGGTTTCAACTAGTTCAACATTCTGTTCATACAGTGGCAAGCCAGCTGCTCACAGCAAACCTAGAAAAAGGGCATGAGTGCAATAGCACCCTCCTGCAATGTTCCCCTGCAATTAGTCTACATAAACATGCTGTTTCTGATACTGGACTTATACTTCAGTTAATATTTCCCCCCAGTTTTGCTTTCCAACTACTACTCTTAGAGAACTTCAGATGATTTCAGTTCTGCCTTCTGCCAGTGGAGAACCCGTCCAGAGTAAAAGCCTTCCTCTTATTTTTGGAAGTAAACTGTTTTATATAAATCATGAGAAATGTTAAATCATGTGTCAGTTATGTCAGATCTGCAATTGTGTTGTGTCTACTTTGTTCATATATTCCTCCAACTACCTTCATTTAGCTTACTGTTTCTGCCATTTTAAACTGCATTTGTCCATGTACTTTGAACATGGCATTAAGCAGGCTAGTTACACAGGCATTATAGGAGGCAGTTAAATAAGGCTTGTCCTCTAGTAAGTGTACATAGGATGCAACGTACAGCTAGCAGTTGGAAGATTTGCTAGATTTTTTTGCCTTATATGCTTTATTTCATAAGAATGTAAGAAAAGCCATGCTAGATGGCTAATTGTCTATCTCAGCCTAACCCAATACTGTGCCTTCCAGGCACATTTGGACTACAACACCCAGAATTCCCAGTCAATGGCCCTGCTGGAAGGGAATTCTGGGAGTTGTGGTCCAAATGCTCCTGAAGGCCACCAGGTTGAGGAAGGCTGGTCTGTCTAGTCCAGAACTCAGTTCACATGGTGGCAAACCAGCAGTACACAGGATCCCTTAACAGGATACAAGAGCTCTGCTGGTCCAAGCCCCTGAGCAACTGCTGTATGCAGGCAGGCTGCCTTTGTTGAAGCAGCCCATAGTCAACAAGCCACTGATAACATCCTTCTCCATGAATTTGCCCAATCGCATTTTAAAGCCACCCAAATTGGTGCACATCACCACCTCCCATGGCAGTGAATTCTATGTTTTAACTATATGTTATTAGTAGTAGTACCTCCTGTTATCTGTTCCCAAACCTTCCATCAATTACCTTCATGGGATGGCCCTGGGTTCTAGTGTTGTAGGAGAGAAAGAAAAATGTCTTTCTTTCCACACCATGAATAATTTTAAACACCTCAGTTATGTCTCCTCTTATTCAAATTTCTTCTAAGCTGAACAGTCCCAGCTGTTGTAGTTGCTCCTGATACGGGAGCTGCTCCAGCCTGTGATCATTTTTGTTGCCCTTCTCCGTACTTTTTCCAACTCAGAAAAGTTCTTTATTGAGTAAAGTGTAAGGTGACAGCAATATTTTCAGTGTGGCTGCACCTAAGATTTGTATAAGGACAGTATGATCTTAGCTGTTCTTTCTTTTCTGTTCCTAATAATGCCTAATATGGAGTTTTACTTTTCACACACCTGCACACTGAACCTACATATTCATCAAGCTGTCCTCTTCAATCCCAACATCTCTTTCTTGATTGGTCTCTACCAGCACCCTCCCAGCCGTACCTGCAGCTGGGACTTTTATGCATCACTTTACACTAGCTTACATAGAACTCCATTTGTCGCTTTGATGCCCATTCTCCCAATTCGGAGGTAGCCCTTCCAATGCCCTCACAAACCTTTTTGGTTTTAAGCATCCTAAATAGTTTGATGCCATCAACAAACTTGGCCACTTTGTTGTTTACTCCTAATTTCAGACTATTTCAAATTTCAGAGTCTTCACAGAATTCAACTGCTTTAACTTTTTAAAACAGAACATGTGTAAAGAGTCTGAATTATGCTCTATCATACAAAATATATTTATGGTTACTGAATTCAGCATTTTTTCTTTACTAGCAAGCTCTAAGGAGCATGTCTCCTAGTTAAAATGTAGGCCAAAATGTACTGGCTACATGAAATGCTTTTTGGTCCCTGAAGCATTTTTCAGTGTCCCAACAGACTAATCTAAAAGGTGACTTTCAGCTTTTCACTTCGACAAAGTGCAATGCATGGATAGTTAGAATAAAATGGAAAAAAAAATAGCATGCACCTCCTATTGAAGGTTCATATAAGGCCCTACATGTCCCAAGGCTTACCAAGACTTGTTTTAATAAGAAAATTTCACCTTCATTGTTTGAGGTAACATGGATAGTCAAGCTGACATGTGATAATTATAGCTTGCTTGTTCTGATTAATGTATTTTCTCTAATTCATTGGTTAACTGATTTACAGTGCCAGCAAATAAGTACAAAGCAAGGAATTAGTCTATTACACCACTAAATTAAGTTAAAAACATAAATATTTAGTGCATCATTGCAAACCATGAGTTATAGAAGTAGCAAAGTTTGGATTAGAATATTCAAGTTTTAAATGAAAAAAGGAACAAACTTTATTGTAAAACAGTTATTTAAGGTATATGAGAAGCTGTACCCAAATACTAAATGATGAAACAGCACTTTGTAGTTCAGAAGTAGATAGCATTTTCAAACTCATGCTCAGATGGTTACAACTTTATCACATGCTCAAAATATAGGTTTAGCAAAATATAAATCTACATACCAAAAATATCCATTAATCTGCAGCTGTAAACAAATTGCACTTATTACCAATAAACATATGTCATAGCTTGGTGTCTTAGATCTCTACGGGTTTTGGAATTTAAGAACAAAAACAAGAATGAACATTACAAGAACAAACTGTATTTAATAATAGAAAAAACATCATTTTATAAGAATATACTTTATATAGTTAATGCCCAGTAAAATTATTAACAAAACCTAGGCAGTAACAGCAACAGAACATGTCAGGCAAAAAGACTAACTAGAAGTTGTAATTCAGTACTATTACTATTGCACCAACATGCTAGACATGAATGAGCAGGAATGAGACACAGAGTCCTAGGCATGTATGCTTCCCCCTCCCTGCTTTTCCTCCTACTCATTCAAGAGGAGTTTGGAAGCTTTTTGCTTTTGTTCAACCACAGCTTTGCTGTATCATCTGCACCCAGAACTAGGGCTTTTACCAAGACTAGTTAAATAAACCAGCACATACTATGTTGTCTTTTACTGAAAAGAATATTAACCACAGTTCTAGGTCCAGATGAACATTAAGAAAAAGCAAAAACTTTGAAACTTTTCATGAGTGGGTGCCTGTGTGAATCCATGAGGCCAAGATTTGAGGTGCTATATTCACATCAAGAAAACACATGATTTACTGTGATGAGCAAACAATATTTTGTATGTATCTCTTGTCAACTCAGATAGAGAAAAGGCCATCAGATAAAACAGGTGTGCACCTGGTTCAAAGGCCTTTCTTGGTATTCCACCCCACTGAAATTTAGTAGCATGGCAGGAAAGCAGTACCTTTTTTAAAAGCAAAAAATTTTTGATGCTGCAGTTTCCTCATTCTTGTCTCAGTGAATTTTGGATGCCATCTTTTGCTTTTAAAAGAGACCAATAATGATGCTTAGGTGCCACTTCCTTGTATTTAAACCAGAGCAGTAGAGCTTGCTGGAAACAACATATCATTAACTGCAAAAGCTTCCTGCTTTCACTGGAAATGTGAACATACTTGTATTCTAGTGGAGAAACCTCACCAGTAGCCTCTGCCCCACCCCCTTTAGTGATGATACACCAAAGATGACATACCCACACACTCTCTCCTGTAGAGACCCCTTCCAGCTGTCCTGATTCCATGGAAAATACCCTGGTTGAATAGGAATAGCCTTTGTTAAGATGCAGGCTTCCAATGGAAGACAGGCCATGTCAGTGCCCTGAGCCTTGCCTCATTAGCCAGTGGGAGGCTAAAAGAAGTGATTTTTTAGGAATCTGACTTCCCATGGATGGATGGGACTCTACTGTTTCCCTATCTGACACAGAATTGGTGCCACAGGTTATAGATCCCAGACTGCGACAAGGCCTCATACAGCGGTAGAAATAATGGTGTAACACAGTTAAGAATCAGTATGGAATTCTTAAGATCAAGTATTATGGTGCCACATCACCCAGAAGGTCTTACATCAATGTTTCTCAAATTTAATGGAGTCTTATCTATCATACTGGACTCAATGAACTGTGTAAACTCCTTCCATATCAAAACCTCATAAAGCATATTGGACCTGATAGCCAAACCAGGGGTCCTCAAACTTTTTTACCAGGGGACCAGTTGAAAGGTGCTGGGCATAGGCTGAAAAGGTGGTGTCGGTGGTGTGCATGGGCTGGGGAGAGGGCAGGGGTGGGGCGTGCTGAGGCGGGGACGGGATGTGCAGGTGCAGCGAGGCAAGGTGTGGGCAGGTGTGTGCAGTGAGGGGAGGCAAGGTAGAAGTGGGCACACGGTGTGAGCAGCAGCGGGCATGTGAGGCAGTCGCTTACTCGCTTGGAGATTGTTTTCTCTGAGCAAGTCCAAAACTATCTCTGCGCAAGCAAGCCGCGGGGTGAGGCAGGTGGCAGCGTGCGTGCGCATGGCAAGTCCAAAACCTCTGAGGTGGGCCGGATAAATGGGCATGGCGGGCCAGATCTGGCCTGCGGGCCGTAGTTTGAGGACCCATGATCCAAACCATATGCCTCTTTCGCCTATTCACCTTGCTGGCCCAACTATTCATTCCCCTGTTAACCCCATCTTTTCACTCCAATTCTTACATTATTTCTTCCTATTTCTTCCTTTATCTAAAGGCTAGACCTACTTTGCTTTTTAACTGTAATGCATACTTTTGAAGATCCCAATAACAGCATGTAAAGTGTTCATATGCCCCAAAAGCTTTCAATAGAGAATACTTAAGATCCAAGAAAAACAGGGTACAGCACTTAAAAATTCACTCAAAACTGTGTAACAAGTTCTATGAAAATGCTCTCAGTAGAAATTGGGGGAAAAATAGCATATAATATTATAAGACATTATTTCTGTATTTTAGTGTAAAAGAAAATGTAGGCTGGGCATTTCTGCTGCCTTAGTCACAATAAGACTAGACTATACAGCTGCTTTCATATGATCAGCAATTTCTGCCTTGTGTAGGTGGTAGCAATTTTGCCAATGTAGGCGCATGTTCCTAGCATTGAAGTTACTATTTCCCTTTCTTCCTCACCCTTCCTTTTAAGTAGAAAAACACTTAATAAAGAAAAGAGCACTTCCCTACCTGACTCTTATACTACTGATGGCTCTTGCTGAAGAAAGTGTATTTTAATCAAAATATTATTTATTTATTTATTTATTAATTAAAACATTTCTATGCCGCCCCTTGCCGTAG